>NC_048576.1:91915085-92215085 GCF_013265735.2 Oncorhynchus mykiss | reverse complement strand
TGGTGGTATTTAACATGAAGTTGCTCTTCTAAAACTGTGATTGCTCTTGTAATAACATCGCATTAACATTGTGATGTATTAGTAATGGCATTTAATGGAGCGGTTTTGTTATTACCCAGGTGGAATAATCCTAACTCCTCTTGTGTAATTACTAAAACTACTCAACTCCATTACAACAAAAACATGAATGCAATATTGTTACTAAAGTACTGAGCATTATTACACAGATATAAGATCACTTTAGGCTCTTGCTAAGTGTTACTGAACGTGCCAACGGCCTACTTTGGTGATGAAACTGCAGGGCTGCAGACAAACACCTGTTGCTAGTGAACAGACCCTTATAGTGATTCATTCACTGTACAGTGACACTAAACACAAAAACCCAACAGTTGAACAACAAGATCCTGTTCAACCAGAATAATACATCAAATGTGCTGGTAATCTATAGATTCACAACGCATTATGTGTTTTACAATGCATCCCTGTAACTAATGTTACAATGTGTCGAGCATGGAAATAGGCCTACATTATTTATTCAGGAAAAATGAGTCTGTCCCTCTACTATTATTGTAGTAATACATTGAAGGCCTCTAAATTAAATAATACATGGCCAATAAATAACATTACCTCAAAATAACAAATGTGTGAGACAACTGATATAATAAACGGAATCATGCAGAAATCTATTGACAAAGAATATGATCATAACCCCAACAACTTTCCTTAGAACAGTAGGCTGCATGGAATTTGTTTTCAGGACTATGGAAATCAGTGGCATTCCGGGAGGAATTGTTTCTTAGTCAACTTAGTAAGTAAACATTGTAAGCAAGGCCACCCCATCGCCGACTCAGAGTAGAAGACATTTTGTGGGTGAGTTCTCACGCTCACCACCAAAGCTCATTACAGACTAAACTTCTGAGCTCTCTGAATCATTTCGTAAAACACAGAATTGAATCGGCTATCTATTGACAACAAGTGAGCAAACTTTGCGAATACATTTCAGATCAGAATAATATTTTTCTCACTATCTAGTATAACTTACCGACTCCGTCTTCCGATTTGAGAACCATTTTCCGGTCTAGTAGGCTATTCCAAATTAGTGGGTGCTTCAAAGTTTTCACCGCTCACCTTGCGGATACGAAACCAATGCTATTTAAACTGTTAATTGAATAACTTTTACTATTATGTACTGGAATCACGTCTATAAAACACGGTATCTGATGGGTTGCTATTCAAAGGAAGGGAGTTAGCAGTTGAAGGGAGTGGTTTCGCGTACTTTGACAAGCCAATCTGTGTCTGCGCAGCATTGACTCTGTTCGGGAAGAGGCGCGGCAAATGGCACGCACGTCTTTGCGTAATGCGCAGTATAATCACAGAGCTTCTAAACCCAGGGAACGCTGGTGAAACAGACCAGGCCGAGTTTGGGGGTTTGAGAAGTCAATGAGAGAAAGGAAACATTCTTCCTTAGTTGTTAATTTTCTCGCAATCTAAAGGCACAACCTAGATGCAAGCCAATATATTAAGGAGTTGAACATGCCATTACTCCAACCGCGTGAAAGTGACATACTGACACGTTTTAATTTTTGTCAAAAACAACTTTATATCGAAGGAGTGCCAATGATTTGACGCCCTGCACATGCGCAGTTTGGCGTTAGACCCGATGACACGTTTATGGGCATGAGCTTGGCTAGCCAACGTCACAAGTGTGATCAGGGATTTCTATTTCTATATTACCTTGACTAACCTGTACCCCCGCACTATGTACCGGTACGCCCTGTATATGGCCTCATTGTTATTTTATAATAATTGTACTTTAGTTTATTAGGTAAATATTTTCTTAACTCTTTCTTGAACTGCACTGTTGGTTAAGGGCTTGTAAGTAAAGCATTTCATGGTAAGGTCTACACTGTTGGTTAAGGCCTTGTATGTAAAGCATTTCATGGTAAGGTCTACACTGTTGGTTAAGGGCTTGTATGTAAAGCATTTCATGGTAAGGTCTACACTGTTGGTTAAGGGCTTGTAAGTAAAGCATTTCATGGTAAGGTCTACACTGTTGGTTAAGGCCTTGTATGTAAGCATTTCATGGTAAGGTCTACACTGTTGGTTAAGGGCTTGTAAGTAAAGCATTTCATGGTAAGGTCTACACTGTTGGTTAAGGGCTTGTAAGTAAAGCATTTCATGGTAAGGTCTACACTGTTGGTTAAGGGCTTGTAAGTAAAGCATTTCATGGTTAGGGCTACCTACACATGTTGTATTCGGCACATGTGACAAAGTTTGATTTGAACAAAACGTATAAGATCTCCTAAACCTGTGTTAACTACAGACCTTATTTTCAGTGTTTATCCAAAACCCCTCCAAAAACGCCATTCATTTCCCCATAGGCTTTATTCAATGAACCGTGACGGAGTTATTTCCTACAAAAAGACGCCATTACTATTTCACTCTATTCCAACCTGTTGCCTTGTTAAACTGTTAAACTGAGATCAGGCTGTTGTTGGGAGGAAAACAGGCAGCAGAGTTGAGTGGTGGTGGAGGCAGGGAAAGAGATTGACACACAGATAGTGCAGTACATTGGCAATCTGTGCAATATTGCTGCCTTCAACACTCCACCACATCCGTCAGACTCAAATCGGAGATGTGTGTGTGTGTGTGTGTGTGTGTGTGTGTGTGTGCGTGTGGTCACATAGGTCGACTTCAGAATACTGCAACTCTACCTCAGAATACTGCAACTCTACCTCAGAATACTGCAACTCTACCTCAGAATACTGCAACTCTACCTCAGAATACTGCAACTCTACCTCAGAATACAATGAGACAATAAACAGGAAAACAAACTTTCGGTGACTTGAATGAAAAGTAAAGAAATGACTTTTTCATTGTTAGCCTACTTATAATGTAGGCCCTTGTTTGTGGCAGTATTATGCCAAAGAGAGATACAAAACCGTACAGTATTTTAAGTTATTTTATTAGTTAAATTAGTAAATTAAACTAGTAAATTCAATAGGTTAATGAGCACAGACACAGAAACCTTCCCAAAATTGTCAGATTCCAGCGTGATGAAATGCCCGGACCGATTTCTGGTCCCAGTCTGCCCCTGGCATAGGACCTATGCAGTCACCCGATACTATAGGCTAATTACTCTCACAAGAAATGTGTGGAGTGGTTGAAAAACGAGAATTATTGACTCCAACCTAAGTGTATGTAAACTTCCAACTTCAACTGTATACACAGGAGTAAAGAATTACACCCAAGTGTTACAAAAAGTTGCATTAATGTTGTAGAATGTGTTGTGCAACAACTGTGTTATGGCACAACACGTTCTACAACATTAATGCAACTTTTTGTAACACTTGGGTGTAATTCTTTACTCCTGTGTATACAGTTGAAGTTGGAAGTTTACATACACTTAGGTTGGAGTCAATAAATCTCGTTTTTCAACCACTCCACACATTTCTTGTTAACAAACTATAGTTTTGGCAAGTCGGTTAGGACATCTACTTTGTGCATGACACAAGTAATTTTGCAACAATTGTTTCCTGACAGATTATTTCACTTATCATTCAAAGTATCACAATTCCAGTGGGTCAGAATTGTACATACACTAAGTTGACTGTGCCTTTAAACAGCTTGGAAAATTCCAGAAAAAGATGTCATGGCTTTAGAAGCTTCAGATATGCTAATTGACATCATTTGAGTCAATTGGAGGTGTACCTGTGGATGTATTTCAAGGCCTACCTTCAAACTCAGTGCCTCTTTGCTTGACATCATGGGAAAATCAAAACAAATCAGCCAAGACCTCAGAAAAAAATTGAAGACCTACACAAGTCTGGTTCATCCTTGGGAGACATTTCTAAATGCCTGAAGGTACCCCGTTCATCTGTACAAACTATAGTACGCAAGTATAAACACCATGGGACCACACAGCCGTCATACCGCTCAGGAAGGAGACGCGTTCTGTCTCCTAGAGATGAACGTATTTTGGTGCGTAAAGTGCAAATCAATCCCAGAAGAACAGCTAAGGACCTTGTGAAGATGCTGGAGGAAACAGGTACAAAAGTATCTATATCCACAGTAAAATGAGTCCTATATCGACATAACCTGAAAGGCCGCTCAGCAAAGAAGAAGCCACTGCTCCAAAACCGCCATAAAAAAGTCAGACTATGGTTTGCAACTGCACATGGGGACAAAGATTGTACTTTTTGGAGAAATGTCCTCTGGTCTGATGAAACAAAAATAGAACTGTTTGGCCATAATGACCATCAACAGGTTTGGAGGAAAAAGGGGGAGGCTTGCAAGCTGAAGAACATCATCCCAACCGTGAAACACGGGGGTGGCAGCATCATGCTGTGGGGGTGCTTTGCTGCAGGAGGAACTGGTGCGCTTCACAAAATAGATGGCATCATGAGGAATGAAAAGACATCAGTCAGGAAGTTAAAGCTTGGCCGCAAATGGGTCTTCCAAATGGACAATGACCCCAAGCATACCAAAGTTGTGGAAAAATGGCCTAAGGACAACAAAGTCAAGGTATTGGAGTGGCCATCACAAAGAGGTCCGCTCAATCCCATTTGTGGGCAGAACTGAAAAAGCGTGTGCGGTCAAGGAGGCCTTACAAACCTGACTCAGTTACACCAGCTCTGTCAGGAGGAATGGGCCATAATTCAACCAGCTTATTATGGGAAGCTTGTGGAAGGCTACCCGAAACGTTTAACCCAAGTTAAACAATTTAAAGGCAATGCTACCAAATACTAATTGAGTGTAGGTAAACTTATGACCCACTGGGAATGTGATGAAATAAATAAAAGCTGAAATAAATCACTCTATTACTCTGACATTTCATTGCTCAAATAAAAGTGGTGATCCTAAATGACCTAAAACAGGGAATTTTTACTGGGATTAAATGTCAGGAATTGTGAAAAACTGAGTGCATTTGGCTAAGGTGTATGTAAACGTCCAACTTCAACTGTACATATAGGGTATGAGCCTTCATAATGCCTTTATAATATGTTGTATCTACACTGCAATGGCTGTTATTTATTTAACCTTTATTTAACTAGGCAAGTCAGTTAAGAACAAATTCTTATTTACAATGACGGCCTACCCTGGTCAAACCCTAACCCAGCCAAACCCTAACGCTGGGCCAATTGTGCGCCGCCCTATGGGACTACCAATCACGGCCGGTTGTGATGCAGCCTGGATTCAAACCAGGGTCTGTAGTGACGCCTCTAGCACTGAGATGCAGTGCCTTAGACCGCTGCGCCACTCGGGAGCCCAAATGAAGGGGTCATACATGCTTATTACAAGTCTTACAATGCATTAAACCTGTTTCCTACTGTTACTCAACTGGTCTTGTAGCAATATTGGTAAGAAGTCATCTCTGTGGCATCTTTTTCTCTGTAGCTCTACAGAGGTTTACTGGGCTTGGAGCAGTCAGCTGACATCTTCATTAAACATCAATACTATACTGTGGTAATTCTGGTAAAGATGAGCAGGACTTCTGTCACAACACCAGCACGTCTGCGACACTGCAGTTAGGAGTCAGATATGGTATGAGCATGTCCTGGCCTGTTTAAACACTAAGCCCAAGAGGAGGAATGCTGTTTGAGCAGTCTTGGGAGGTGGGAAGTGGGAGAGAGGGAATGACAGGTAGCCTCTCTTCCAATTAGTCTTCTTGCCTAAACCACATTGGAGGAAAAGATCAATCAAATGTCCCTCCCCTCAGACCTTCTCCTCCAATGCGACGTAAAGAGAGGATGCAAGGAGTCAATGGAAGACAAATTGGGAAAGAGTCATCTACTTTCTCCTTATTCTCTCTCTCTGGTCTGACCAACTGGGAGAGGTGGTGTGAAGAAGATGTTGGTCCCATCCTGAAACAACCCCAAGACACTGGTGGAGACGTGGATTTTGTTTTAAATGTAACCTTTATTTAGCTAAGAAAGTCTGTTAAGAACAAAGTCTTATTTACAATGACGGCCTACATCGGCCAAACCCGGACGACGCTGGGCCAATTGTGCGCCGCCCTATGGGACTCCCAATCATGGCCGGTTGTGATACAGGCTGGATTCGAACCAGGGTGTCTGTAGTGATGCCTCTAGTAGTGAGATACAGCGCCTTAGACTGCTGCGCCACTCAGCAGCCGTGAACGGTTTAGTTCTACTACATGACTCAGAGTAGGCCTACAAGGTCTAGTTCTACTACATGACTCAGAGCAGGCCTACAAGGTCTAGTTCTACTACATGACTCAGAGCAGGCCTACAAGGTCTAGTTCTACTACATGACTCAGAGCAGGCCTACAAGGTCTAGTTCTACTACATGACTCAGAGCAGGCCTACAAGGTCTAGTTCTACTACATGACTCAGAGCAGGCCTACAAGGTCTAGTTCTACTACATGACTCAGAGCAGGCCTACAAGGTCTAGTTCTACTACATGACTCAGAGCAGGCCTACAAGGTCTAGTTCTACTACATGACTCAGAGCAGGCCTACAAGCCACACAGTAAATGTACCACCACGTCTATGAGAGGACTAGGCAGAGCTACTACCACACGGCGTGTATTGGTCTGATCCTTTCACATCGACAGACGTGTCTATGGGCCCTAGGCCCGGGGTTCGGCCATTTTCTCTTCAGCATCTCAGTTTGAGAATAAGCCTACATGGGAGAGAGACCACTCATGTGCCACACATAATTAAACACATATTGAGTTCTACCTAAAACAAAACATCATTTTCTAGTATGACTTTACTTGTAAATGACTTGTGAAGCATCTAGCAATGCTATAAAGCATTTTGAAGTTGTTGTTCATTTAAAGTCCAAATACCACCTTTGTCCCATGTTGGTCACCACTAAGCCACAGTATGGGAATCCTCCTTTGGGGGATATTCACTGAACGCCCCTGTTGTGCTCCTAAATGCCAACTTGAGATAGACATGATGACAATGTACTACTCTGTGTGTGTTTGTTGACCGGTTCCAACAATGATCCAATTCACTGTAAGCAGTTCACCCCTCAAGCTCTGCATAAACCCAAAGACAAGCGATAGGAAAAGAGCCCTTACCTTATTCATACCAAAATGCACTAGGATTCTGACATTCTTAACCGTAGGCAAAACTGCAAATATTTTGCACTCATACTCATCCTCTCCTTGATCCACATTAACATATGCAAAGAGGATACTTCAGTAAATCTGATGTAAACTGGATGTTTATGTAAATATTATGTAAATGTTACGGCTGCTGATAGAGTGTAAAGAAAGGTCTTTGTTTTAGGACATTAAATCATGTGGCTGCTTACTGGTCTAAATAAGCAGGAAATAATTCCATTACTGAAAAGGGCAAATTCAATTCTGTTCTCTCAATGATGTACAACTGTAAAGCATCTTTGTCTACCAACATTTTCAAATGCATCTTTAATTACGTTTTCTGGTTGAAAACTAGTTGAGAAGACATCATATAACCAAATTACAACCAACTAGTAACAACATATTTATCATGAGAAGATAAACACGTCATGGGACATATGTCATTTTGGATGTTACCTGGTCAGATTACATCCAAGGAAATATGCATTTTTCTGGAAAAAAGTGTAAAAAGTCATGAATAAAGCTTCCTTATAAAACCAGTTTACTGTAGACTACAACCTGACCATGGTGTTATAAAATCTGTTTACTGTAGACTACAACCTGACCATAGTGTTATAAAACCAGTTTACTGTAGACTACAACCTGACCATAGTGTTATAAAACCAGTGTACTGTAGACTACAACCTGACCACGGTGTTATAAAACCAGTTTACTGTAGACTACAACCTGACCATGGTGTTATAAAGCCAGCGTTCTGTAGACTACAACTGGACCATGGTGCTATAAAACCAGTGTACTGTGGACAACAACCTGACCATGGTGTTATAAAACCAGTTTACTGTAGACTACAACCTGACCACAGTGTTATAAACCCAGTGTACTGTGGACAACAACCTGACCATGGTGTTATAAAACCAGTGTACTGTAGACTACAACCTGACCATAGTGTTATAAAACCAGTTTACTGTAGACTACAACCTGACCAATGAACAACCTCACAAACACTATAAAGACTAACACTGTTACACTGTTACACTGAACAACCTCACAAACACTATAAAGACTAACACTGTTACACTGAACAACCTCACAAACACTATAAAGACTAACACTGTTACACTGAACAATGGACAACCTCACAAACACTATAAAGACTAACACTGTTACACTGAACAACCTCACAAACACTATAAAGACTAACACTGTTACACTGAACAACCTCACAAACACTATAAAGACTAACACTGTTACACTGAACAATGGACAACCTCACAAACACTATAAAGACTAACACTGTTACACTGAACAATGGACAACCTCACAAACACTATAAAGACTAACACTGTTACACTGAACAACCTCAAACACTATAAAGACTAACACTGTTACACTGAACAATGGACAACCTCACAAACACTATAAAGACTAACACTGTTACACTGAACAATGGACAACCTCACAAACACTATAAAGACTAACACTGTTACACTGAACAACCTCACAAACACTATAAAGACTAACACTGTTACACTGAACAACCTCACAAACACTATAAAGACTAACACTGTTACACTGAACAATGGACAACCTCACAAACACTATAAAGACTAACACTGTTACACTGAACAATGGACAACCTCACAAAAACTATAAAGACTAACACTGTTACACTGAACAACCTCACAAACACTATAAAGACTAACACTGTTACACTGTTACACTGAACAAAGGAAAACTTCAAACACTATAAAGACTAACACTGTTACACTGAACAAAGGAAAACTTCAAACACTATAAAGACTAACACTGTTACACTGAACAATGGACAACCTCACAAACACATTCAACTTTCACACTGTTTCACTCTAGTTTGTTTTCACAACTGGACAGGTGGAAGCATGGCTATTTGTTGAATGTTATTTATCCTTGTATTGTTCCAACATCAAGGCCATGTCTGCTGGTATGCTGTTTGTGTGTGTGTGTGTGTGTGTGTGTGTGTGTGTGTGTGTGTGTGTGTGTGTGTGTGTGTGTGTGTGTGTGTGTGTGTGTGTGTGTGTGTGTGTGTGTGTCATCCTGGTATTATTGGAATGTGACAGTAGATGTTGGCCAGTAAAGTTATGAAATATTTGGGAAGTATTTCTGAAGGCTCATATCTACTAAAGTTCTAGACATAATATATAGTGTTCCGTAGCTAAACAGCTGGATATAAAACCCCAGATAATACAGGGCAATACATTTAAACACAGCCCTATACACAACAACAGTGGACAACTCCCAGAGATACACATTCACTTGGACATAGGCTACTACTGCTGCTACTGCACATTAGCCTCATCAGTACAGACAGTGTTACACACATTCACGATATCACATTGTGAAAACGCATTTGAGGATGAAATGTGTATCAGGCCAGTGGATTACAGGGCTTAGTGTGACTAAGGGGGCTGAGCCAACGTGCAGGCCATTATTCTCATGTCAGACTAGAGAGAGGCACCGTGCAGGCCATTATTCTCATGTCAGACTAGAGAGAGGCACCGTGCAGGCCATTATTCTTATGTTAGACTAGAGAGAGGCACTGTGCAGGCCATTATTCTCATGTCAGACTAGAGAGAGGCACCGTGCAGGCCATTATTCTCATGTCAGACCTAGAGAGAGGCACCGTGCAGGCCATTATTCTCCTGTCAGACTAGAGAGAGGCACTGTGCAGGTCTGTCTTAACTCCTAATATAACAGGCCTCATAAGCCTGCTCTATCTGAGCGATCTCTGTCTGTGTGGACAGTGCTCACTGACTAACTGAGCTGAGCATCATGAGAAAACCCACATCACATGGTACGTGTATGGATGCTCAAGGAAGAAAGGGAATGAACCCAAACCTCTCCTTACGTACCCCCCCATTGTCCTCAGCTAGTCCCCAGCCAGTTCCACTGTAGAAGTACACCTGATTCAACTGGTAAAAACATCAGCAGCCCTTTATCTGGTCAGAACAAGCAGACCTATATTCAACTGGTTAAAATAATCATCATGCCCTGTATGACTTGATTCAGGTGTGATTGTACTGGAGGTGTCATGCCCATAGTGAGGCAGGCCTCAGGACTCAACACCCTGGCTTCAACGGGAGCAAGGCCGCTCTCTGACATTTACATTATGTCCAGCATCGGACCCATAGGGCTCTGGTCTAAAGTAGTGCACTATATAGGGAATAGGGCTCTGGTCTAAAGTAGTGCACTATTTAGGGAATAGGGCTCTGGTCTAAAGTAGTGCACTGTATATAGGGAATAGGACTCTGGTCTAAAGTAGTGCACTACATAGGGAATAGGGCTCTGGTCTAAAGTAGTGCACTATATATAGGGAATAGGACTCTGGTCTAAAGTAGTGCACTACATAGGGAATAGGGCTCTGGTCTAAAGTAGTGCACTATATAGGGAATAGGACTCTGGTCTAAAGTAGTGCACTACATAGGGAATAGGGCTCTGGTCTAAAGTAGTGCACTACATAGGGAATAGGGCTCTGGTCTAAAGTAGTGCACTACATAGGGAATAGGGCTCTGGTCTAAAGTAGTGCACTATATAGGGAATAGGGTGCCATTTTTGGGACAGAGCCATAGTATTTTCTCATGCAGCTGAGGTGGTGTGGAAATGAAGTATCCATGGTGATAAATGTATATACTCTGACAATGAGCCCGGCCCTGTTGCAATTCCTCCGAAATCACAAGGGTTAGTGTGCAGAGTACAGTGTGGTTCACAAGGACACATTGTATAATGGCTTGGGACATTGTGATTGAGTGTGACACAAGCCCAAGGTGCCAAGGAGTTGGCAGTAGCACTGGACCAATCTGAACGAGGCTTATAGAGCATATTGACACACTAAAATGGGTTAACTGTTACGAGCGTGCTGAGAGTCAGGAAGCAAGTTCAGGGAGTGATTGTTTAAACAAAACAAAAAAACACAACACACCGACATGAAAACAGAGTCAATAACACCTGAGGAAAGAACCAAGGGGAGTGACAGATATAGGGAAGATAATCAAGGAGGTGATGGAGTCCAGGTGAGTGTCATGAGGCGCTGCTGCCCATGACAATGTTGACAGGTGTGCAGGATAATCAGCAGATGATGCCTAGAGGCTGGAGAGGGAGTATACGTGACATTAACATTAACATTAAACCCACTAAAAACACTCAGCTCTTTTAACTTTGCCCAAACATCCCAAATGGTAAGACTGACCTCTTCAGGACATTTGTATGTATTACTGTTTCCCAGGCCATGGGAAAATAAAGATATTACCTCATGCAAGAGTAGCACAAATTATGATGAAAGATAGCACATTAATAAAACTATTGAGACAGTCCCCGGGGAGAATATGCAGTCGTTTACCTAATTGCCTCATACGGTTTTATTTTCTAAAAGTGTATTTATTTTCCCATCAGGCACTGCACTATTCTTTGTTGGGTGCTGGTGATGTCATAGAGAGATGAGTCTGGGGTGTATCAGCTGAATGCAACATAGACAGAGATATTAACCTGGAATGAATCCCCAGGCAGAGGCATGCCTGAGTGTGTGGACGTGTTTAACTATACTTGTGGGGACCAGAAGTTGGATTTGGGATTTTGAATGGGACTGAATTGTGTGTGTGTGTAGGCATGCACATGTGTGTTGTGACAAGCTATACTTTATGCATCACAAGCATATATCCTATACTATACAGTAGAAAGCTCAGTATGCTTATGAAGTAACTCAAGAATCATTGAGCTGAACCAGTATTCCCCCAGTCCCACTGTTGAAGCGATGCCATTTCAGCCAGATGTTATGATTATCCATTGATGCTATGGTTCATGGTGAGGAGTGTGGTATTATTTAAAGTATTATTGCAAGATAATGAGTCCTGTGCTGTTCTTATTAGGAGCCTGGAGCAGTGTGGTCTATGGTAGATGTCAAAACACTGTACTGCGGCCCACTCATAAACACATGAACACACATACAGAAATGTTAACACACACACATTAGTATGTGTCCTGAAGGGTCCATCAGGGCTGTCAAGGGCTCCAGAGTGTGACTGATGACAGCCCTTGGTTGATTTCCAAATGGCACCCTATTCCCTACATTCCCTATATAGTGCACTACTTTTGACCAGAGCTCTATGGGTCATAAGTAGTTCACTAAATAGGGAATATAGAGTGCCATTTGGGATGCAGCAAGGGTGCGTGAAATACAGGCCTCCTGACTAGATGGGTGCTGCTGGAGCCCAGCCTGGGACAAGACAATCATTCTACATTCCCCTGCTGTAGGTCACAGGGATATACAGTAATCTAACATGGGACAAGACATTCTACATTCCCCTGCTGTAGGTCACAGGGATATACAGTAATCTAACATGGGCCAAGACAATCACTCTACATTCCCCTGCTGTAGGTCACAGGGATATACAGTAATCTAACATGGGACAAGACATTCTACATTCCCCTGCTGTAGGTCACAGGGATATACAGTAATATAACATGGGACAAGACATTCTACATTCCCCTGCTGTAGGTCACAGGGATATACAGTAATCTAACATGGGACAAGACATTCTACATTCCCCTGCTGTAGGTCACAGGGATATACAGTAATCTAACATGGGCCAAGACAATCACTCTACATTCCCCTGCTGTAGGTCACAGGGATATACAGTAATCTAACATGGGACAAGACATTCTACATTCCCCTGCTGTAGGTCACAGGGATATACAGTAATATAACATGGGACAAGACATTCTACATTCCCCTGCTGTAGGTCACAGGGATATACAGTAATCTAACATGGGCCAAGACAATCACTCTACATTCCCCTGCTGTAGGTCACAGGGATATACAGTAATCTAACATGGGACAAGACATTCTACATTCCCCTGCTGTAGGTCACAGGGATATACAGTAATATAACATGGGACAAGACATTCTACATTCCCCTGCTGTAGGTCACAGGGATATACAGTAATCTAACATGGGCCAAGACAATCACTCTACATTCCCCTGCTGTAGGTCACAGGGATATACAGTAATCTAACATGGGACAAGACATTCTACATTCCCCTGCTGTAGGTCACAGGGATATACAGTAATCTAACATGGGCCAAGACATTCTACATTCCTCTGCTGTAGGTCACAGGGATATACAGTAATCTAACATGGGCCAAGACATTCTACATTCCTCTGCTGTAGGTCACAGGGATATACAGTAATCTAACATGGGCCAAGACAATCACTCTACATTCCCCTGCTGTAGGTCACAGGGATATACAGTAATCTAACATGGGACAAGACATTCTACATTCCCCTGCTGTAGGTCACAGGGATATACAGTAATCTAACATGGGACAAGACATTCTACATTCCTCTGCTGTAGGTCACAGGGATATACAGTAATCTAACATGGGTCAAGACAATAGAATCACTTATATACAGTCCATTCAGGAAGTATTCAGATCCCTCAACTCTTGCCACATTCTGTTTACGTTACAGCCTTATTCTAAAACTGATCACCCCCCCCCCCCCCCCTAATCAATCTACACACAATACCCCATAATTACGAAGCAAAAACAGGTTGTTGTTTTTTTGTGCAAATGCAAAAAAAATTCTAAACTTAAATATCACATTTACGTAAGTATTCAAACCCTTTACTCAGTACTTGGTTGAAACACCTTTGGCAGTGATTACAGCCTCTAGTCTTCTTGGGTATGAACTACTAGCTTGGCACACCTGTATTTGGGGAGTTTCTCCCATGAATGCTCAAAAGGTAACGTTACCAGTCTGAGTGATAGACATGACTGCTCTATGGGTAACGTTACCAGTCTGAGTGATAGACATGACTGCTCTATAGGTAACGTTACCCGTCTGAGTGATAGACATGACTGCTCATAGGTAACATTACCAGTCTGAGTGATAGACATGACTGCTCATAGGTAACGTTACCAGTCTGAGTGATAGACATGACTACTCTATAGGTAACGTTACCTGTCTGAGTGATAGACATGACTGCTCATAGGTAACGTTACCAGTCTGAGTGATAGACATGACTACTCTATAGGTAACGTTACCAGTCTGAGTGATAGACATGACTGCTCATAGGTAACATTACCAGTCTGAGTGATAGACATGACTGCTCATAGGTAACGTTACCAGTCTGAGTGATAGACATGACTACTCTATAGGTAACGTTACCAGTCTGAGTGATAGACATGACTACTCTATAGGTAACGTTACCAGTCTGAGTGATAGACATGACTGCTCTATAGGTAATGTTATCAGTCTGAGTGATAGACATGACTGCTCTATGGGTAATGTTACCAGTCTGAGTGATAGACATGACTGCTCTATGGGTAATGTTACCAGTCTGAGTGATAGACATGACTACTCTATAGGTAACGTTACCAGTCTGAGTGATAGACATGACTACTCTATAGGTAACGTTACCAGTCTGAGTGATAGACATGACTGCTCATAGGTAACGTTACCAGTCTGAGTGATAGACATGACTACTCTATAGGTAATGTTACCTGTCTGAGTGATAGACATGACTACTCCATAGGTAATGTTACCAGTCTGAGTGATAGACATGACTACTCTATAGGTAACGTTACCAGTCTGAGTGATAGACATGACTGCTCTATGAGTAATGTTACCAGTCTGAGTGATAGACATGACTACTCTATAGGTAATGTTACCAGTCTGAGTGATAGACATGACTACTCTATAGGTATCGTTACCAGTCTGAGTGATAGACATGACTGCTCTATGGGTAACGTTACCAGTCTGAGTGATAGACATGACTACTCTATGGGTAATGTTACCAGTCTGAGTGATAGACATGACTACTCTATGGGTAACGTTACCAGTCTGAGTGATAGACATGACTACTCTATGGGTAATGTTACCAGTATGAGTGATAGACATGACTACTCTATGGGTAATGTTACCAGTCTGAGTGATAGACATGACTACTCTATGGGTAACGTTACCAGTCTGAGTGATAGACATGACTACTCTATAGGTAACGTTACCAGTCTGAGTGATAGACATGACTACTCTATGGGTAACGTTACCAGTCTGAGTGATAGACATGACTACTCTATGGGTAATGTTACCAGTCTGAGTGATAGACATGACTACTCTATAGGTAACGTTACCAGTCTGAGTGATAGACATGACTACTCTATGGGTAATGTTACCAGTCTGAGTGATAGACATGACTACTCTATGGGTAATGTTACCAGTCTGAGTGATAGACATGACTGCTCTATGGGTAATGTTACCAGTCTGAGTGATAGACATGAAAGCAATGTATCAGGCTAAAGAGGACTCATATGTTTAAACGCTGGGCCAATTTCCTTCTCTTTCCCTCTGTTAGGAAGGAGGTATTTACACCCAGCAGCCAAGCCTCTGTGTGCTCATCTCCTTTCATTCCACACACAGAGAAACATGAGGCAGGCAGGCAGGCAGGCAGGCAGGCAGGCAGGCAGGCAGGCAGGCAGGCAGGCAGGCAGGCAGGCAGGCAGGCAGGCAGGCAGGCAGGCAGGCAGGCAGGCAGACAGGCAGACAGGCAGACAGGCAGGCAGGCAGGCAGGCAGGCAGGCAGGCAGGCAGGCTGTACTTTTGAAAAGCCAGAGCTTTGTACATTCTATGAGCTTCTGTTTGGATTCCCACATTCAAGTCTCTTTGAAGTGTCTGACAGACAGTCTGGGGTCTCTGTCTGGCTCGGCATTAGATACATTCACTTCTCTACATTACTAGCATCGGATTCCTTACTTTTACCAACTACAGAAGCTGAGGTGGAAAATGTCACTGAAATACATCCAAACGGTGCTTATTTCAGTAGACCTGGTCTTGCTGCCACTGCAGTGCACAGGTGCCTGGACTTGCACTGTGTACATTGATGAACCATTGATGAACCATTGATGAACCATTGATGAATCATTGATGAATTGCAGAACCAACATATACTTGGAGGCAGTCCAACACCAACCTATGGCAATACAATCAAATCAACATGGCATATCAACTGTATACAAGACAGACAGTAGTTAGGATGCTAATCATCATAGGCCCTTTATGGAGGAATCAAATACATGATTCTAATCATCATAGGGCCTTCATGGAGGAATCAAATATATGATTCTAATCATCATAGGGCCTTCATGGAGGAATCAAATATATGATTCTAATCATCATAGGGCCTTCATGGAGGAATCAAATATATGATTCTAATCATCATAGGACCTTCATGGAGGAATCAAATATATGATTCTAATCATCATAGCGCCTTCATGGAGGAATCAAATATATGATTCTAATCATCATATACCTATAATACTATCATAAAGTATCATGCAGCCAGCTGCTAACATCCTTTATACTGGGCCTTTCTGCTGGAGATGTTGCCCACTGTCTGGATCCCACCGCTGCCACCAAATGGAAGGAAGGCGGCTGATTAAAGCACATTTCCTAGTCTAGTTTAACACAATGCATACTGCTGACATACAAGTTTCTGTGCACCCAGAGCAGAAGCCAGCAACCACATCTCCTTCTCCACAGCTGCCCCCGGCTTGGCTTTGATCCCAGAGGACCAACTTCCATGTCAAACGTCTAGCGGCAGAGGAGCTATTAGAGTCAAACACCTGCCTCAGACAAGACAGCCACAGAGGCCCAAATGGCACCCTATTCCCTACATAGTGCAATACTTTGACCAGCGTGCTATGGGTAGTGCACTACATAGAGAATAGGGTGCATTTGGAATGTAGACAGAGACTTTTAATTGCACCGATATGAATCTCCTAATTTTCTCCAAGCCCCCCACGCTTCTAGGATGAGTCCCTCGTCATCCTGATGATCCTTCCTCTAATTAAGAAGTCTTTCATCGTCCTGATGATCCTTCCACTAATTAAGAATCAGTCTTTCATCGTCCTGATGATCCTTCCACTAATTAAGAATCAGTCTTTTATCGTCCTGATGATCCTTCCTCTAATTAAGAATCAGTCTTTCATCGTCCTGATGATCCTTCCACTAATTAAGGATGAGTCATATGATATCATACATGTCTTTCAAATTCACTGTCTCAATTACAAGGAAAAAACATTAGCGACCTGAACCATGCTCTGTCTGACAAATGAATGGTGAAATGTACGTACTATCGTGGTGCACTAACATGGAAATGTTTGTGACAGTCATCCCATGGGTGAAATCAGGGCTCTCCAACCCTGTTCCTGGAGAGATACCCTCCTGTATAGGTTTTTGCTCCAACCCTAGCTGGTTGGTAAGCTGAATCAGGCTGGTGATGACCTGTGCGGAGCCCAAGTCCAACCCAATGAGCAATGATGATTCAGCCCAGTTTGAAGAAATGTGGGATAAGAGATCAGCTTGCTGCCATGATGTAACTGACTGAAACCTAACAACAGACCTAATATCCTAACATTGCCCATTCTGCCCCATGGTACAACCAGGTCCTCAGGCCACCTGGGCAAAACTGGTTGAAATAATATCATCACAGTTAAACTGGTTGAAATTACATTATTATGATGTTATTAGGACATCAATGTGACATCATTTCTCCTATTTTTGCCCGCTGCACATGTTGTCGTGACAACTACGATTGTTACCGTGGTCACAGCTGTCTTAGTTCCAGGAAAATCTAGTTCAGACGTCCCCACTGTCCCCTGTCCTAAAGAGTCTCTTCTCTCTCTGCACACATAGCCACCAGCGCTGACTCAGGTATTTCAACATCACAATCAGCATCACTTCCCCACTGTAACCACCCTGGTCTGCTGCACGCTATCAGCTGCTAAGGGGCTAGCACATTGAAGAACAAAGCCCTTGCCTTGAGCGATGTCAACACAACACTCTCCCACACAGCCACGGGTAGCCTAGAGGTTAAGAGTGTCAGGCCAGTAACCGAAAGGTTGCTGGTTCGAATCCCCAAGCTGACTAGGTGAAAAATCTGTTGACGTGCCCTTGAGCAAGGCTCTTAACCCTAATTGCACCTGTAAATAAATATCCCTGGATAAGAGTGTCTGTTAATGACTAAAATGTCAAAAAGCTAGCAAACAGTCCCAAATGATTATCCCCAGGACAACTAATTCCCCTGAGGCACTTGCTCTCAAGGTGATGGAGTAACAACACATGACTTGTCCCTCCACCCCTACCGTCCTTTCACAATATCACTCTGGCACCATCACATTCTAATACGTCTGTCTTGTTGAGACTTACAGTAAGAGAATGAAAATGAAATCTGAAGTTTGGAGAGACAGATGGCGTGCATAAACAAACCCCGTCACCCATTACTGATTCACTGGAGAGGCTACAAACTACTATCTTAACCTCCTAGTTTGTGATGATAGATTATAGAGGAGCAATGGACCCTGGTAATCTGGGTTTAGGAGATTATCCTAAATTAACACTACCGCGGTGCCCTTTGTCTATGAGGACACAGCAATTTTCCAATGAAATAAGGGCAAGAACCTGTTTTGTACACTCTAAACATTTGGTGGCAGCAGTGGGATTTGAAACCACGCCCACAAAGAGACTGAAGCCCAAAGTAATTAAAGGTACAGTAACCTATTATTGTCTCAATATAGGACCAGTAAAAGAAGAGAGGCCAGAGGTGTGTTAAAGCTGTATGTCATTGCGTCTGCTGGGATGGAAGCCAGTGGAGGTATCTGTGATTGTACAGGCATTTGTTTACGGGTCCATGTATTGATGGTGTGAGATCTAGATTTAGTGAGCTAGTTACAGAGATGCTTACTGTCAGAAGGTATGCCTATTTCCTCTGGCAGTGTGTGTGGGTAGGTGCTACAGGGATTACATGTGCTCTCACTAATGGCATTAGCTGGGCTCACTCCACTACTGCTCTGTTTAGAGGGAGAAAGGTCTTAAACTGAACACTAATGAAACCAGCTCATTAGCTACAGATATCTCTGTCCCAGTGGTTTGTTATTACCTCTGGGGAAGCCACGTGTTCATGCTTCACACACACACACACACACACACACACACAAGCACCAAACACACACACACACACACATTTTGTCAAGGAACCAACACCCATTCCAATGGCTGCACCTGTTCAGACGATTGTTTATTGTTGCCCTCTCATCCAATGAGAAATGTAATCTGGCATCTGATATTATCAGACTCTTACTAACATCTTTCTGAACAACACTGGAAGACAAACTAACATATCCCTCTGAACAACACTGAAAGACAAACTAACATATCCCTCTGAACAACACTGAAAGACAAACTAACATATCCCTCTGAACAACACTGAAAGACAAACTAACATATCCCTCTGAACAACACTGAAAGACAAACTAACATATCCCTCTGAACAACACTGAAAGACAAACTAACATATCCCTCTGAACAACACTGAAAGGCAAACTAACATATCCCTCTGAACAACACTGAAAGACAAACTAACATATCCCTCTGAACAACACTGAAAGGCAAACTAACTTATCCCTCTGAACAACACTGAAAGGCAAACTAACATATCCCTCTGAACAACACTGAAAGACAAACTAACATATCCCTCTGAACAACACTGAAAGACAAACTAACATATCCCTCTGAACAACACTGAAAGACAAACTAACATATCCCTCTGAACAACACTGAAAGGCAAACTAACATATCCCTCTGAACAACACTGAAAGACAAACTAACATATCCTTCTGAACAACACTGAAAGACAAACTAACATATCCCTCTGAACAACACTGAAAGGCAAACTAACTGATCCTTCTGAACAACACTGAAAGACAAACTAACATATCCCTCTGAACAACACTGAAAGGCAAACTAACATATCCCTCTGAACAACACTGAAAGACAAACTAACTGATCCTTCTGAACAACACTGAAAGACAAACTAACATATCCCTCTGAACAACACTGAAAGACAAACTAACTGATCCTTCTGAACAACACTGGAAGACAAACTAACTGATCCTTCTGAACAACACAGAAAGGCAAACTAACTGATCCTTCTGAACAACACAGAAAGGCAAACTAACTGATCCTTCTGAACAACACAGAAAGGCAAACTAACTGATCCTTCTGAACAACACAGAAAGGCAAACTAACTGATCCTTCTGAACAACACAGAAAGGCAAACTAATATATCCTTCTGAACAACACAGAAAGGCAAACTAACTGATCCTTCTGAACAACACAGAAAGCAACATATAGTATCATACTGTACATCTCCAAGAGACACATGAACAAAACATTGATCAAATAGTAACATGATCACATCGATCAAGTATTTCAGAGAGAGAGAGCAACTCTCATTTACATAGGTACATTATCTACAATATGAAAATAAACCCAAGGCACCTGATAATGAAATTCAACCAAAGTGGAACATGACATTTCCCCATATCCTGCTGACTGTGGCGACACCATGAATACATTAACAGAGGCAGGCAACAAGACAACCATCAATCATCTGTTGACCATAGGCTGTCTAGTCCACATAGTTGGTTCCCAAGGCAGCCCATCTTACCTGGAGGAGGCGGATCCTTCACCGCAGGATGGAGGAACGCTTGGAAACTGGATGCGCAAAGTTCGCTCACTGTCCCCATGACGGCTCAGTCAAAACTGTGTGTGTGGATGGGGGGAAGGATTCTTAGTGTACTAGTGTGGGTGTGAGAGTGTCTGAGGGGCTTTCTCTTTCGTTCCCTGTGATTCAGTTCGGCAGACGGAGGTGGAGAGAGGATCAGTTGTCGTGAAGGCCAGTCTCCCTTCTTTCCAGAGAGACAAAGAGAGAGAGCTCTCCTCATCCCCTTCTTCGCTCCTTCTCGTCTGCCTCCTCAGCCGACGGCTGCCGTCCATGGAACACGTTCCTCCTCAGGTCCTGGTGTGTGTCACTGGGACTTCAAGCAGTTAAAGCACTTTTCCTTCACCCTCTTCTCCTCCTTTATTTCTCTCTCTCTTTCTGGATCTGTCTTTCTATCCTTTCTCTTCAGTAGCCACAGCTGAACTCTTTGCTGCTTTCTCTCTCTTCCTCTATTCTGCTCCCTCTCTCTCTTCCTCTATTCTGCTCCCTCTCTCTCTTCCTCTATTCTGCTCCCTCTCTCTGAGCCTCTTTTCTCTCGCTGTGTGTCTCTTGCGCTCCCTTCTTACTTTGCACAGTAACTCTGCAAGATATTCTTAGACTAAACATATTGCACACACAAACACATTCTCAGGCTGTGTGTAAGAGCACATATTAACTCACCTTATGGGCAAATTCTCTCTCTCTCTCAACACAAACAGATGCATTGAAAAACACCACCCGTGATAACATCAATATTTTCTGCAGCACCAAGACCTGAAGCAGTTCAAAGGATCATGTTTATAGGAATATTTAGTCATCCGTCAGAATACTAAGGGGTGTTTTTTAATAGACTTTTATCTAGACTCTTGGGTCACATCCCTTGAAATGACTGGTATATGAGAACACCATGTAACCAATAACTACACCAATCCAGTGCTTTTAAATGTGTGGAGAGAAGGGAACAAGGGCACACCTCAGGAAGGAGGAGAGGACATTGGGAAGCACCATATGTCCAGCAAATCAAGGCTTATTGGACCTTGGATTCTTTAAACCATCCCACACTCTTATATGAAAGTGGTATCCTGAAATAACCTGTCAAAAGCTGCACGACATTGACCAAGATATATACTTCAACATGCCGATCTGAAAAACGTGAAACGTTCGCAATTGTCTGTGAGTATAGACATTTAAAGCAAGACGTCATACACACACACACACAGATGTCTTAGCCTGGTTCCTACATCTGTTCGTGCTGTCCTATGGTCATTGTCATTCCAAAACATGACATTGGACCATAGCAGTTGGCTATACAGGCCAAACAGATCTGGGACAGGGCTAATCGACTACAGGCAGCAGGTAGCCTAGAGGTTCAGAGTGTTGGTCCAGTAACCGAAAGGTCGCTGGTTCGATTCCCTGAGCCGACTAGGTGAAAAACCTGTCGATGTGCCCTTGAGCAAGGCACTCAGCTGTAATTGCTCCTGTAAGTAGTTCTGGATAAGATGTACAGATACTGTGGTTACTGTATCTAAAGCAGTGCATCAGATTCATTCCTCTGTTTTGGTTTTATAGTTCCTCAGGATTGGTTTATGAATGCCTTTGCATGCGTCCCAAATGGAACCCTATCCCCTACACGGTGCACTACTTTTGACCTGAGTCAAAAGTAGTGTTCTATGTAGGTAATAGGGTCCCATTGGAACACAGCCTTTATGTACAAATCCAGTACTCATTGTTGCTTGGCAACAGGTTAAAAAGAAATGATTTGTTCCTGGACAAGAATCTGTGATTCATTTGTTGTGATTATGATCTTCTTCTTCTCTTCTATTGCAGTTACTCACAAAAACAAAATCACACTTGGGACATACACAAGGGGCCTTTTCTTCACAGTAATAAACACACACATAAATCCAGATTCACAGTGCTAACGGGATTTGACTCCTTTGATTCAAATGAGATTTGGTTCCTGCATTCATATTTCGCTTTCTATTTCTCTTTGGGGAGTGCAGCCCAGTTTACCTTCCACGGCAGACAAGCCAGCAATAATCAACTGTCACTGTGAGTTCTACCATCTGTCAATCACTCACCTGGTGTCAATCACTCACCTAGTGTCAAACACTCTTTAAATTCTTAAACACAAGTAGCCATCACTGTGTCCATCACTCTGCCTCAGCCCCTCCTTCTCTGCCAATCAGGTGCCTCAGCCCCTCCTTCTCTGCCAATCAGGTGCCTCATCCCCTCCTTCTCTGCCAATCAGTTGCCTCATCCCGCCCTCTCTGCCAATCAGGTGTCTCAGCCCCTCCTTCTCTGCCAATCAGGTGCCTCATCCCCTCCTTCTCTGCCAATCAGGTGCCTCATCCCCTCCTTCTCTGCCAATCAGGCTGTGTCGCGAGCAGCAGGAGCAGCCTTATAGACTGACTGAGGGCCATGGGGTGGGGGGAGAAGGTGATGCTGTGACAGTTGGGTGGTAATGAAGACATGACTGGCATCCTTCACCAGAGCCCTGCCTGACTGTACCACGGGAGGAAGACTCCAACACTGACCCCAGACCAGGGTCAACATCCCAAATGGACCACGGTCAAAAGTAGTGCACTATACAGGGCAGTATTCAACTCTTACCTTACGAGGTGAGGAGCCTGCTGGTCTTCTGTTCTACCTGATAATTAATTTCACACACCTGGTGTCCCAGGTCGAAATCAGTCCCTGATTAGAGGGGAGCAATGAAAAACACACAGTGGAACTGGCTTCCAGTCCAGAGTTGAGTTTGAAGGATGGATATTGGGAATAGGGTGCAATTTGGGACACAATCTGAAGCTGCCGAGTCAGGAGGAAGTACCCAAAGTGCTGCAGCTGCATGTCATCGTTCCAGTGTAACAGGCCCGTCACGAGAGGGACGGTCAAGACCCTGCTCTGTGAAGTCAGCACAAACCCTGTTTCTGTTTTGGTTTTAATATGTAGGCTATGCATCTCCATTGTACTGCAAGGGACTGTGGGACCTGGTATAGTAGTCAGGGATGAAGAAATGTGTGTGTGTGTGTGTGTGTGTGTGTGTGTGTGTATGTGTGTGTGTGTGTGTAATAAACAGAGCCCCATTATTTAACTTTTATTTTCCCCCAATTGTGGTTGAGTGTCATTATTTGGCCTTTCACAGACGGACACTCTGGGCTCTGTGGGTCCAGACAGAAGCCATCCATCCCCATGTGTCATAGTGATGGCCAGAGGGGTCAGAGCACAGGGAGATGGCGTCATTGTTCTAACTCTACCACCTCTGGTATTACTATAAGACAACAGTCTCCACACAGATCTTACAGCTGCCTTTAGCCACACACATCTTTATGCACCAAGACTATGCAGGCTATGCACATAAATACATAGACACACACATTCATGACCACAAAACACGCACACACAAAGAAACACGCAGATGACTCCGACAGACACAGGCATACACGCATGCACACACACGCAGTGACTCCGACAGACACAGGCATACACGCATGCACACACACGCAGAAACATGACGTTTGAGAAAGCCACTGAACTCGAGGTTAGGTGGAGCAGAGTTCTCCCCTAAGGGGAAATGGCTAGACATCACAGCATTTTCTCACATGATGCTCCCAAATCATTATTTGTGCACCTCTCAGGGAGTTTCAAATAAGGAAGTGTCCTAAATGTTGACTCGAGCTGGATGCAACTGCTTCTATAAACCAAAAGTATAATGAAAACTGTGAATCCAATTGTCAAGACTGTTCATCAAACATAGGCATAGTTCATAACAAGTTAATAGTCTTGTCATTTATGCCTTCATGAAATAAACCATGTTAAAATTCACGATTCAGAATTGAGACCTATATTTTTTTAATTAGCTGACTTGTAAAGACAATACAGTGTTTACAATACTGTCCTTACAATATTGGTATTGTATTTTCTCTGTTTATATCAGTGTTGAACTGTAATTTGATGAGCTATCTGGTGCTGCCACCAAGTGGGCATTTCAAGCATTGGGAAGTTAATCTTGGTTTAATGGCAGCATCGCCATTATCCACTAGTATCCTGGGTCGTGTTCATTAGCGCACACCGTAGCAAAACATTTCACTGTGTTTTCACTCCCTTTCAGGCAGTTTCCCCTGTTATGTGCCTAATGACCTGGGTCATGCTTGTTTCGGTGAAATTCATCCATCACAACTTCCACATCCCTCATTTGCTCAGGCAGACATGGCTGGTACTCCTACAAAAGAGAACATCATCTTATGTTGCGCAGCAGAATTCTACAAAACTGGCATGCAGAAACAGCCATGCAGAAACAGCCATACAGAACCACGCAACGGCAGTGCATAAGAGAGCCTGGTGCCCTCAGAAGGCTAGTGTGCTAGGGTGACGGTATCTAGCAACATCTCCACTGCAGAGAAATAGAATGACAATTTACAGTCATGCGCGCATACATTTTACATATGGGTGGATCCAGGAATCGAACCCACAATCCTGGTGTTACCTGCGCCATGCTCTACCAACTGAACCATACAGGACCACAGGGAGATACAGAGTATGGAGATTACAGGGGATACTGGCCAGGGGTGGCAACCAGTCAGAGCAGACTGAAAAACACACAAACAATGGATGAAAAGTGATCATATTTACTGAGTAC
The DNA here is from genome assembly GCF_013265735.2 of Oncorhynchus mykiss. Taxonomy (NCBI): domain Eukaryota; kingdom Metazoa; phylum Chordata; class Actinopteri; order Salmoniformes; family Salmonidae; genus Oncorhynchus; species Oncorhynchus mykiss. Next base: position 92,189,804 of record NC_048576.1, on the reverse strand, counting down.
TGTACTGTGCAGGTGGATTATTTACTGAGTACTGTTCTGTGTAGGTGGATTATTTACTGAGTACTGTTCTGTGTAGGTGGATTATTTACTGAGTACTGTTCTGTGTAGGTGGATTATTTACTGAGTACTGTTCTGTGTAGGTGGATTATTTACTGAGTACTGTTCTGTGTAGGTGGATTATTTACTGAGTAATGTACTGTATAGGTGGAGTATTTACTGAGTACTGTACTGTGTAGGTGGATTATTTACTGAGTACTGTTCTGTGTAGGTGGATTATTTACTGAGTAATGTACTGTGTAGGTGGAGTATTTACTGAGTACTGTACTGTGTAGGTGGATTATTTACTGAGTAATGTACTGGGTACTGTACTGTGTAGGTGGAGTATTTACTGAGTACTGTACTGTGTAGGTGGATTATTTACTGAGTACTGTTCTGTGTAGGTGGAGTATTTACTGAGTACTGTTCTGTGTAGGTGGATTATTTACTGAGTACTGTACTGTGTAGGTGGAGTATTTACTGAGTACTGTACTGTGTAGGTGGATTATTTACTGAGTAATGTACTGTGTAGGTGGATTATTTACTGAGTACTTACTAGGTACTGTTCTGTGTAGGCGGATAATTTACTGAGTACTTACAGGGTACTGTACTGTATAGGTGGATTATTTACTGAGTACTTACTAGGTACTGTACTGTGTAGGTGGATTATTTACTGAGTACTGTCCTGTGTAGGTGGATTATTTACTGAGTACTTACTAGGTACTGTACTGTGTAGGTGGATTATTTACTGAGTACTTACTAGGTACTGTACTGTGTAGGTGGATTATTTACTGAGTACTTACTAGGTACTGTTCTGTGTAGGCGGATAATTTACTGAGTACTTACTAGGTACTGTACTGTATAGGTGGATTATTTACTGAGTACTTACTAGGTACTGTACTGTGTAGGTGGATTATTTACTGAGTACTGTCCTGTGTAGGTGGATTATTTACTGAGTACTTACTAGGTACTGTACTGTGTAGGTGGATTATTTACTGAGTACTTACTAGGTACTGTACTGTGTAGGTGGATTATTTACTGAGTACTGTACTGTGTAGGTGGATTATTTACTGAGTACTGTACTGTGTAGGTGGATTATTTACTGAGTACTTACTAGGTACTGTACTGTGTATGTGGATTATTTACTGAGTACTTACTGAGTACTGTACTGTGTAGGTGGATTATTTACTGAGTACTGTTCTATGTAGGTGGATTAGTTACTGAGTACTTACTGGGTATTGTTCTGTGTAGGTGGATTATTTACTGAGTACTGTACTGTGTAGGTGGATTATTTACTGAGTACTTACTAGGTACTGTACTGTGTAGGTGGATTATTTACTGAGTACTGTACTGTGTAGGTGGATTATTTACTGAGTACTGTACTGTGTAGGTGGATTATTTACTGAGTACTTACTAGGTACTGTACTGTGTAGGTGGATTATTTACCGAGTATTTACTGGGTACTGTACTGTGTAGGTGGATTATTTACTGAGTACTGTACTGTGTAGATAGATTATTTACTGAGTATTTACTGGGTACTGTACTGTGTAGGTGGATTATTTACTGAGTACTGTCCTGTGTAGGTGGATTATTTACTGAGTACTTACTAGGTACTGTACTGTGTAGGTGGATTATTTACTGAGTACTTACTAGGTACTGTACTGTGTAGGTGGATTATTTACTGAGTACTGTACTGTGTAGGTGGATTATTTACTGAGTACTGTACTGTGTAGGTGGATTATTTACTGAGTACTTACTAGGTACTGTACTGTGTATGTGGATTATTTACTGAGTACTTACTGAGTACTGTACTGTGTAGGTGGATTATTTACTGAGTACTGTTCTATGTAGGTGGATTAGTTACTGAGTACTTACTGGGTATTGTTCTGTGTAGGTGGATTATTTACTGAGTACTGTACTGTGTAGGTGGATTATTTACTGAGTACTTACTAGGTACTGTACTGTGTAGGTGGATTATTTACTGAGTACTGTACTGTGTAGGTGGATTATTTACTGAGTACTGTACTGTGTAGGTGGATTATTTACTGAGTACTTACTAGGTACTGTACTGTGTAGGTGGATTATTTACCGAGTATTTACTGGGTACTGTACTGTGTAGGTGGATTATTTACTGAGTACTGTACTGTGTAGATAGATTATTTACTGAGTATTTACTGGGTACTGTACTGTGTAGGTGGATTATTTACTGAGTATTTACTGGGTACTGTACTGTGTAGGTAGAGTATTTACTGGGTACTGTACTGTGTAGGTGGATTATTTACTGAGTATTTACTGGGTACTGTACTGTGTAGGTAGAGTATTTACTGAGTAATGTACTGTGTAGGTGGATTATTTACTGAGTATTTACTGGGTACTGTACTGTGTAGGTGGATTATTTACTGAGTACTTACTAGGTACTATACTGTGTAGGTGGATTATTTACTGAGTATTTACTGGGTACTGTACTGTGTAGGTGGATTATTTACTGAGTATTTACTGGGTACTGTACTGTGTAGGTAGAGTATTTACTGAGTAATGTACTGTGTAGGTGGATTATTTACTGAGTACTTACTAGGTACTGTACTGCGTAGGTGGATTATTTACTGAGTACTTACTAGGTACTGTACTGCGTAGGTGGATTATTTACTGAGTATTTACAGGGTACTGTACTGTGTAGGTAGAGTATTTACTGAGCAATGTACTGTGTAGGTGGATTATTTACTGAGTACTTACTAGGTTCTGTACTGTGTAGGTGGATTATTTACTGAGTACTGTACTGTGTAGGTGGATTATTTACGGAGTACTTACTAGGTACTGTACTGTGTAGGTGGATTATTTACTGAGTACTGTACTGTGTAGGTGGATTATTTACGGAGTACTTACTAGGTACTGTACTGTGTAGGTGGATTATTTACTGAGTACTGTACTGTGTAGGTGGATTATTTACGGAGTACTTACTAGGTACTGTACTGTGTAGGTGGATTATTTACTGAGTACTGTTCTGTGTAGGTGGATTATTTACGGAGTACTTACTAGGTACTGTACAGGTGGATTATTTACTGAGTACTGTACTGTGTAGGTGGATTATGTACGGAGTACTTACTAGATACTGTACTGTGTAGGTGGATTATTTACTGAGTATTTACTGGGTACTGTACTGTGTAGGTAGATTATTTACTGAGTACTTACTAGGTACTGTACTGTGTAGGTGGATTATTTACTGAGTACTTACTAGGTACTGTACTGTGTAGGTGGATTATTTACTGAGTACTTACTAGGTACTGTACTGTGTAGGTGGATTATTTACTGGGTACTGTACTGTGTAGGTGGATTATTTACTGAGTATTTACTGAGTAATGTACTGTGTAGGTAGATTATTTACTGAGTACTTACTAGGTACTGTACTGTGTAGGTGGATTATTTACTGAGTACTTACTAGGTACTGTACTGTGTAGGTGGATTATTTACTGAGTACTGTACTGTGTAGCTGGATTATTTACTGAGTATTTACTGGGTAGTGTACTGCGTAGATGGATTATTTACTGAGTACTGTACTGTGTAGGTTTGGGTGAATTACAGTACACTGAAATTCTAATTCCAAATCTCTTCAACGCCTTCAATGAGGAAAATGTGTCATTGGAATTTGGTGTAGTTTCTGAATGGACTGGAATTGAAATGGAATTGACACCAACCCTGCTGAGTACAGTGGTGGGGAGGTGGATTATTAACTCTACACACCAGTCTAGCTAGCATCCCCCCGGTGACTCAGAACAGCAGCTGGGAGAAAGCAACAACAGCCCTCCTGATCCACTGATGTTCTAAGCATCACAAGAGGCTGCTTACACAAGTAGGAGAGCTTAGAATAACTACGGAACACAGTGTCAGGGTACAGCTACCCAGCAGAGGAAGAAACTCCAGCACTATGGTTATCGTGAATGCTCCACAAACGTCTTAGGGACATATGCTAATTTCCATTTAAGTTGAATTTTCACATAGAACCTATGGTTTGGTCAGGGTACCTTACCTTCATCAGGGTAACACGTTTAACTGTCCCGATCGTCGTATGGAGTAGACCAAAATGCAGCGTAGTTAGAATATATTCTTCTTTATTAATGAAGAACACGAAGAACACTTAAACAAAAACAACAAAACGAATAAGACGAACGTGACCGCTACATAAACACTGTGCTAACGTGCAACATAACATAGACAATAACCCACGAAATACCCAAAGAAGATGGCTGCCTAAATATGGTTCCCAATCAGAGACAACGATAAACACCTGCCTCTAATTGAGAACCAATCTAGGCAACCATAGACCTACATAAACATCTAGATGGAAACAACCCCATAAATCTACAAAGAACCCTAGACAGTACAAACACCCTAGATGAGACAAAAACACACATACCACCCTCGTCACACCCTGACCTAACCAAAATATATAAAGAAAACAAAGAATACTCAGGTCAGGGCGTGACATTAACATGTTAGTTCTCTCGTCCCTGTGCATACACTATTCTATCCTATGTATTCTTCAGGCACACTATATATTCTATCAATATGCTGTCCATGTCTATACATCCCATCACACATACTCATTCCAGGGTTTTGCTTTATTTTTGTTATTTTCTACATTGTAGAATAATAGTGAAGACATCAAAACTATGAAATAGCACACATGTAGTAACCAAAAGTGTTAAACAAATCAAAATACATTTTATGTTTGAGATTCTTCAAAGTAGCCACCCTTTTCCTTGATGAAAGCTTTGCACACTCTTGGCATTCTCTCAACCAGCTTCATGAGGTAGTTGTCTGGAATGCATGTCAATTATCAGGTGTGCCTTGTTAAAAGTATGTGCTATTTTATAGTTTTAATGTCTTCACTATTATTCTACAATGTAGAACATAGTAAAAATAAAGAAAAACCCTGGAGTAAGTAGGCGTGTCCAAACGTTTGACTAGTTGGTACTGTATATATATTTATACTCTGGACTCCCGACATTGCTCGTCCTATTATTTCTAGATTTCTTAATTCCACTCTTTTACCTTTAGATTTGTGTGTATTGCTGCGAATTGTTAGATATTATTGCACTGTTGGAGCTGGGAACACAAGCATTTTGCTACACCCGCAATAACATCTGCTAAACATGTGTATGCGACCAATAAAATTAGATTTGTCCCTTGTGGCTCAGACAGAGGTAGACAACGCATGCAAACAGAGATAAACAGGCAGACAGGGATAAAACAGGCAGACTGAAATAAACATGCAGATAGAGGCAGAAAGGCAGACAGAGGCAGACAGAGAAACAGGCAGACAGAGATAAACAGGCAGACAGAGATAGACAGGCAGACAGAGATAGACAGGCAGACAGAGGTAGACAGGCAGACAGAGGTAGACAGGCAGACAGAGGTAGACAGGCAGACAGAGGCAGACAGAGAAACAGGCAGACAGAGATAAACAGGCAGACAGAGATAGACAGGCAGACAGAGGCAGACAGACGCAGACAGAGATAGACAGGTAGACAGAGATAGACAGGCAGACATGGATAAACAGGCAGACAGAGATAGACAGAGGAAGAGGTGTGTATTTCAGAGAGGAAGTGAGAGGAAAGATCAACTAACTGATTCACATCCGCTTCAATGTGACAGTTACTTTTTTCTCTCTCATTTTCAGATGTTTTCCCCCTTCTTCATCTTTCAGGTCCTTCTTTCAGACTGTCTTTCTAACCACAGCGGGTGGCTATACGCGCTACAGGGAGTTTTGGGCGGCTGATTTCTGACAGAGTCTTTTGCATATGAGAGGGAAGCAGCGCTTAAAATGTGCTGTCTGTAAGAGCCCTTCTAATCTCTGGTCTCCAGAAATAAGTCCAAAGAGCTAAACTCCACCTGAGCTGAGATGACTGAAGTAAACAACAGGCCCAGCCAACCACGTCAGTCATTCTGTCTAGAAGGCGGGGCTATCTGTCAGAACGACGTGCTCAGTCAACCACACATCAGTTATTCTGTCTAGGAGGCGGGACCATCAATCAGATTGACAGCATAAGAGAAGGGCCACAGGAACACCAACAGGAATAGGCAGGGCCTGCCATCTAGCAGCTGTAACCACGGCAACCACACACACACACCTGAAATCACAACAGCAACCCGAGCCACTGACTGTACTTCCTCTGTGGGTGCACTTCATCATGTACAAAGAACTAGATATTGAACAGTATCTAAAATGCTATCTGAGACTGTAGCATTAAACAAGCAGACATGACCTTTACTTTTCCTCTGACATCACAAAGTAACAATGGAATATAACCTTTTCCTCTGACATCACAAAGTAACAATGGAATATAACCTTTTCCTCTGACATCAAAGTAACAATGGAATATAACATTTTCCTCTGACATCACAAAGTAACAATGGAATATAACCTTTTCCCCTGACATCACAAAGTAACAATGGAATATAACCTTTTCCCCTGACATCACAAAGTAACAATGGAATATAACCTTTTCCCCTGACATCACAAAGTAACAATGGAATATAACCTTTTCCCCTGACATCACAAAGTAACAATGGAATATAACCTTTTCCTCTGACATCACAAAGTAACAATGGAATATAACCTTTTCCTCTGACATCACAAAGTAACAATGGAATATAACCTTTTCCCCTGACATCACAAAGTAATAATGGAATATAACCTTTTCCCCTGACATCACAAAGTAACAATGGAATATAACCTTTTCCCCTGACATCACAAAGTAACAATGGAATATAACCTTTTGCTCTGACATCACAAAGTAACAATGGAATATAACCTTTTCCCCTGACATCAAAGTAACAATGGAATATAACCTTTTCCCCTGACATCACAAAGTAACAATGGAATATAACCTTTTCCTCTGACATCACAAAGTAACAATGGAATATAACCTTTTCCCCTGACATCAAAGTAACAATGGAATATAACCTTTTCCCCTGACATCACAAAGTAACAATGGAATATAACCTTTTCCTCTGACATCACAAAGTAACAATGGAATATAACCTTTTCCCCTGACATCAAAGTAACAATGGAATATAACCTTTTCCCCTGACATCACAAAGTAACAATGGAATATAACCTTTTCCCCTGACATCACAAAGTAACAATGGAATATAACCTTTTCTCCTGACATCACAAAGTAACAATGGAATATAACCTTTTCCTCTGACATCACAAAGTAACAATGGAATATAACCTTTTCCTCTGACATCACAAAGTAACAATGGAATATAACCTTTTCCCCTGACATCACAAAGTAACAATGGAATATAACCTTTTCTCCTGACATCACAAAGTAACAATGGAATATAACCTTTTCCTCTGACATCACAAAGTAACAATGGAATATAACCTTTTCCCCTGACATCACAAAGTAACAATGGAATATAACCTTTTCTCCTGACATCACAAAGTAACAATGGAATATAACCTTTTCTCCTGACATCACAAAGTAACAATGGAATATAACCTTTTCCCCTGACATCACAAAGTAACCATGGAATACAACCTTTTCTCCTGACATCACAAAGTAACAATGGAATATAACATTTTCTCCTGACATCACAAAGTAACAATGGAATATAACCTTTTCCCCTGACATCAAAGTAATAATGGAATATAACCTTTTCCCCTGACATCAAAGTAATAATGGAATATAACCTTTTCCCCTGACATCAAAGTAATAATGGAATATAACCTTTTCCCCTGACATCAAAGTAATAATGGAATATAACCTTTTCCCCTGACATCACAAAGTAACAATGGAATATAACCTTTTCTCCTGACATCACAAAGTAACAATGGAATATAACCTTTTCCTCTGACATCACAAAGTAACAATGGAATATAACCTTTTCCTCTGACATCACAAAGTAACAATGGAATATAACCTTTTCCCCTGACATCACAAAGTAACAATGGAATATAACCTTTTCTCCTGACATCACAAAGTAACAATGGAATATAACCTTTTCCTCTGACATCACAAAGTAACAATGGAATATAACCTTTTCCCCTGACATCACAAAGTAACAATGGAATATAACCTTTTCTCCTGACATCACAAAGTAACAATGGAATATAACCTTTTCCCCTGACATCACAAAGTAACCATGGAATACAACCTTTTCTCCTGACATCACAAAGTAACAATGGAATATAACATTTTCTCCTGACATCACAAAGTAACAATGGAATATAACCTTTTCCCCTGACATCAAAGTAATAATGGAATATAACCTTTTCCCCTGACATCAAAGTAATAATGGAATATAACCTTTTCCCCTGACATCAAAGTAATAATGGAATATAACCTTTTCCCCTGACATCAAAGTAATAATGGAATATAACCTTTTCCCCTGACATCAAAGTAATAATGGAATATAACCTTTTCCCCTGACATCAAAGTAATAATGGAATATAACCTTTTCCCCTGACATCAAAGTAATAATGGAATATAACCTTTTCACCTGACATCAAAGTAATAATGGAATATAACCTTTTCCCCTGACATCAAAGTAATAATGGAATATAACCTTTTCCCCTGACATCAAAGTAATAATGGAATATAACCTTTTCCCCTGACATCAAAGTAATAATGGAATATAACCTTTTCCCCTGACATCAAAGTAATAATGGAATATAACCTTTTCCCCTGACATCAAAGTAATAATGGAATATAACCTTTTCCCCTGACATCAAAGTAATAATGGAATATAACCTTTTCCCCTGACATCAAAGTAATAATGAAATATAACCTTTTCCCCTGACATCAAAGTAATAATGGAATATATCCTTTTCGCTGATATCATAGATGTGGTAAAGAGGTCAATGGAACTTGACTAAAACGATAGAAAACCAATGGAAATACGTGGGGGAAAGAATCAAAACCTCCTCATTGCCACTAGCAAAATGTGCCAAAATTGAGGCTATTGTTTATATTTCACACTGTGTTGAGGTACAAATCAGAGTATAATGCTTATATGGATGTCAACTCCAATACATATTCATGTCATCGTCACCAATCAACTGCATTACAGTTAAATATGACTTTGACTACCAACACAGATTTCTGTATGCTAGCTATCCAACCAGCTTATACGAATGGGTGTTAGCATTTAGCAGTCACTACTTCTAAACCTGAAAAGGGACTATTTCTAAATGTTAAGCAGTGAAAACAGCCAGATATATCAGAAAGGGACTTTAGTAACCACATTGTGGGCCTGTTACAATACATCAGTCATGACGGATTTGATGAATATCCACATTGCTAGATCAGATTTGTTGAATGTGCGCCAATCCGGCATCTGTCTTCTATCCCCCACGGTCTGCATTCCATTGACCTGTTTACCGCGTCTATAAAGTAATACTGAAATGATAAAGTAGCAACGGACTAAAACCGTGTTGATATGGAGAAAGAAACAATGCACTATAACGTTTCTCTGACATCACAATGTGGTAAAGTGCAAAAACAAATGTCCAATTCACACATGTAATGTGTGAAATAGGACAGATACAAGCACTCGCTTATATTTGTTCTATTTGAGTATTTCACATACTAGAAGTGTGAATTGTAAATGTGTTTTTTCCCCATATCCCAACACCCTCAGAGAGTGGGGTCACAGCCAGGGTCAGCCATTGTCAACGGCAACCCTGGAGCAATTAGGGTTAAGCGAATTGCTCAAGGGCAATATATATATTTTTTGCTGGCTTGGAATTCGAACGAGCAACCTTTCGGTTACTGGCCCAACGCTCCTTTCCACTAGGCTACGGAACATAGTCAAAGTCACGAAGGTCGTATGTCATAGAAGTAACACAAGACGGTGTGGAAGCTAATGCTAAATTAAGCAGCACAGCCATGCATAAAAAGGAGGGTTGACGGTTGGTACCTAGCAACATCTCCCTCTGCAGAGTAAGTAAGGAGACCCAGGAAAGGATGGCAACAGACTGAGAACATATTCTCTGAAGATGCAACATAAAATATACAACTAGGCTAAACAATATTTCTTTGTCTGACTAGATTAAACACACACACACACTATTCTTGAGCGAAAGCAAGGATTACTTTTATTCTCTCTCGGGAGCCTATAGTTATGCTGAATAACCCAAATGCATTCCAGAAAGAGGATGATGATATGACATTCTTACCAGTGGTTTTGACAGGAGGGCTGTGTCCCAAATGGCACCCTATTCCCTATATCGTGCACTATGTAGGGATTAGGGTCCCATTTGGGACATAGCTGAGGAGTGTCAGGGACACTGAGTGGGTCTAAACGTGCTGACTACATTCCTACATCCTGTCTCTCTTATTCGTCACATCACAGCTCATTATTACATAAGAAAAGTCATATTTTAATTGAACCCCCTGTCATAAGGCCTACATTAGACTGGCATAACACTGACATAACAGTTGCCAATCATGACTGTTGGTGTCAACTTAAGACAAGACTTATATTACACTGTCATGACACAAGCCATGAATTAGCTGAACCAGTTTGCTGACCTAACCTACATTGTTGTGTCACTATAAAGTCTGTTGTAATTTCTCAACTTCAACTGTTACGACTGCTCATGACTTAAGCTGCTGTATGTCATGTTGTGTTTATATGCCTCATGACTTAAGCTGCTGTATGTCATGTTGTGTGTTTATATGCCTCATGACTTAAGCTGCTGTATGTCATGTTGTGTTTATATGCCTCATGACTTAAGCTGCTGTATGTCATGTTGTGTGTTTACATGCCTCATGACTTAAGCTGCTGTATGTCATGTTGTGTGTTTACATGCCTCATGACTTAAGCTGCTGTATGTCATGTTGTGTGTTTACATGCCTCATGACTTAAGCTGCTGTATGTCATGTTGTGTGTTTACATGCCTCATGACTTAAGCTGCTGTATGTCATGTTGTGTGTTTACATGCCTCATGACTTAAGCTGCTGTATGTCATGTTGTGTGTTTACATGCCTCATGACTTAAGCTGCTGTATGTCATGTTGTGTGTTTATATGCCTCATGACTTAAGCTGCTGTGTGTCATGTTGTGTGTTTACATGCCTCATGACTTAAGCTGCTGTATGTCATGTTGTGTGTTTACATGCCTCATGACTTAAGCTGCTGTATGTCATGTTGTGTGTTTATATGCCTCATGACTTAAGCTGCTGTATGTCATGTTGTGTGTTTACATGCCTCATGACTTAAGCTGCTGTATGTCATGTTGTGTGTTTACATGCCTCATGACTTAAGCTGCTGTATGTCATGTTGTGTGTTTACATGCCTCATGACTTAAACTGCTGTATGTCATGTGTGTTTACATGCCTCATGACTTAAGCTGCTGTATGTCATGTTGTGTGTTTACATGCCTCATGACTTAAGCTGCTGTATGTCATGTTGTGTGTTTATATGCCTCATGACTTAAGCTGCTGTATGTCATGTTGTGTGTTTATATGCCTCATGACTTAAGCTGCTGTATGTCATGTTGTGTGTTTACATGCCTCATGACTTAAGCTGCTGTATGTCATGTTGTGTGTTTATATGCCTCATGACTTAAGCTGCTGTATGTCATGTTGTGTGTTTACATGCCTCATGACTTAAGCTGCTGTATGTCATGTTGTGTTTATATGCCTCATGACTTAAGCTGCTGTATGTCATGTTGTGTGTTTACATGCCTCATGACGGGGGACTCAAGTAAAAGTATAACCTGTAAAGCAATAAAACATGCAGCACAAACCGTCAGATAAGTGACAGGTGGTAGCGTAGTGGGAGGACCCTGAACCTCCCCTGTCTCTCAGGTCTATTAAACTAATACGTGGACAGAAACAGCCAACACACCACTCCCACTGAGACAGAAACAGTCCTCTACAGCCAACACACCACTCCCACTGAGACAGTAACAGTCCTCTACAGCCAACACACCACTCCCACTGAGACAGTAACAGTCCTCTACAGCCAACACACCACTCCCACTGAGACAGTAACAGCCAACACACCACTCCCACAAAAACAGCAAATGATATCTTGCAATGAGGCCATTGCAGCCACCAGCTTCTATTTTCAGATGCATTAGGGAATCAGCAAGCTAACTAATAAATCATTGACATAATCAAGTCTCCATAATAAGGAGCATGATGACGACCCCATGGAGTCAAGGAATGACATCATCAAGGATGACTCTCCTGAAGTGTCAGATGATCTCATGCATAGCATTTAACTTCCTGTAAAGAGATCAGTTTACACTGGGGCTTGTTTATCTGGTGCATGCATCACCTGACTAGTATATGGCTGGACTGAAGCAACACAGCCTATACAGTGCACTCAGAAAGTATTCTATTTTGTTACTTTACTGCCTTATTCTAAAATGTATTAAATATGTTGTTTTTTTCTCATCAATCTACACACAATACCACATAATGACAAAGCAAAGACATTTTTGAAAACGTATTAAAAATATTACATTTACACAAGTTCAGACCCCTTTACTCAGTACTTTGTTCAAGAACCTTTGGCAGCGATTACAGCCTTGAGTCTTCTTGGGTATGAACTACTAGCTTGTCACACCTGTATTTGGGGAGTTTCTCCCATTCTTCTCTGCAGATCCAGAGATCCTCTCAAGCTCTGTCAGGTTGGATGGGGAGCATTGCTGGGCCACTCAAGGACATTGAGACTTGTCCCGAATCCACTCCTGTGTTGTCTTGGCTGTGTGCTTAGGTCCTGAGTGCTCTGGACCAGGTTTTCATCAAGGATCTCTCTGTACTTTGCTCCGTTCACATTTCCCTCCACCTGACTAGTCTCCTAGTCCCTGCCGCTGAAAAACATCCCCACAGTATGATGCTGCCACCACCGTGCTTCACCATAGGGATGGTATTGGCCAGGTGATGAGCGGTGCCTGGTTTCCTCCAGATGTGACGCTTGGCATTCAGGCCAAAGAGTTCAATCTTAGTTTCATCAGAGCAGATCATCTGGTTTCTCATGGTCTGAGAGTCCTTTAGGGGCCTTTTGGCATATTCATTTACTGAGGAGTGGCTTCCGTCTGGCCACCCTACCATAAAGGCCTGTTTGGTGCAGTGCAACAGAAATGGTTGTTCTTCTGGAAGATTCTCCCATCTCCACACAGGAACTATCAGAGTGACCATCTGGTTCTTGGTCACCTCCCTGACCAAGGCCCTTCTCCCCTTATTGCTCAGTTTGGCCGGGCAGCCAGCTCTAGGAAGAGTCTTGGTGGTTCCAAACTTCTTCCATTTAAGAATGATGGAGGCCACTGTGTTCTTGGGGACCTTCAATGCTGCAGACATTTTTTGGTACCCTTCCCCCAGATCTGTGCCTCGACACAATCCTGTCTAGGAGCTCTACGGACATTTCCTTCAACCGGCTTGGTTCGTGCACTGACATGTACTGTCAACTGTGGGACCTTATATAGACAGATGTCCAATCAATTGAATATACCTCAAGTGGACTACAATCAAGTTGTAGAAACATCAAGGATTATCAATGGAAACAGGGTGCACCTGAGCTCAATTTCAAGTCTCATAGCAAAGGGTCTGAATACTTACGTAAATAAGGCATTTATTTTTTGTATTTTTTATAAATTCGCCACAATTTCAAAAAAAACTTTTCGCTTTGTGATTATGGGGTATTGTGTGTAGGTTAATGAAGACCATTTTTATTTAACAAATTTTAGAATAAGGCTGTAACGTAACGTGGAAAAGGTGAAGGGGTCTGAATACTTTCTGAATGCATCTATGTATTGATGCCATTTAACGAAGAATCTGACAAAACTTTAGCATATTTATTCGTATTCATTCAGTTTTTCTATAAAAACAATGCTTTTATATATATATATATATATAAATGGAGTCCCTGGGAGTCCCATTGAAATCAAAGGAGCCCTGCTTTGAGTGCCGATATAGATACAAATGTATATGGTTCCCCATGGAAAATGTCCCATATTCATCCCTAGCGCAAAGCTTCACCACCATGGTGTTCAATAATTCAGCATGCATGTCTTTTTATAGCCCATGAATCCCGACCAGACTACCTGTGCTGTTCATCAGGTAGCCTGAACAACTTCCGCCAATCTTGAATTTGACACATCGGAACTATATGTAGCGTGACATGAATCTAGTCGACTTGTGTGTTCATCATCACGCGCAGATCATGGCTTTTGGTAAGCCTAGAAGCGAACCCTTTAAACCTAACACTGAATTAACGGTCATGTTTACTGTAGACAGGTGTTTACACGCGTGAGTATGCGTTATCTATATGAAGTGACGGAAAGATAAACAACCTACCATAATTCTCCCCATCCATACTGATGCTGCTGTAGGCTTCAGTTTCTTGCGCTCCCTCTGCTGCAGCCGATATCTCCAATACGCCCGCCCACGCGTGTCCGGTTGTCAGTCTGCCTGGATGTATCCCTCCCTAAAGTCCCCAACTGATTAGAAAGCGTGTTTTCATATTTATTCTATTCCTGCTGAAAGTGAATCGGTTGTAAATTATGTAGAGTAGCTAGGACTGCAGGCAGAGCTTTGAGAACGTCAATCCATCCAGAGAGAAACCGCACGATCATGGCCCCTCCTTTCAGAGATGATGTCACGCGCTATAACTTAATGTCAGATACTATGCCTTTTACTCATTTACATGTTTACTATTGTAAAGAACTAGCACAATTGGCTCAGAAATAAATGTTTCGTTGCACCTGCATGATGCTGGTGCCACACATTATTTAGTGAAATATATGAGATCCCATGTTAATATTCAGACTTTTATGACACTGTAAAATGACAGTCCATTGGGAAGTATTCAGACCACTTCACTTTTTCCACATTTTGTTGTTACAGCCTTATTCTAAAATTGATTAAATGTTTTCCCCCCCTAATCTACACACAATACCCCACAATGACAAAGCAACAACAAGAATTTAAACATTTTTGACTTATAAATAGGGGAGGAAAAAAAAGGAAATATCACATTTCAGTAAGTATTCAGACCCTTTACTCTGTACATATGCAGCGATTACAGCCTCGATTCTTCTTGGGTATGACGCTACAAGCTTGGCACACCTGTATTGTATTTTCTCGCATTCTTCTCTGCATATCCTCTCAAGCTGGGTCAGACTAGATGGGGAGCATTGCTGCACAGCTATTTCAGCTCTTTCCAGAGATGTTCAATCAGGTTCAAATCCGGGCTCTGGTGGGCCACTCAAGGACATTGAGACTTGTCCTGAAGCCACTCCTGCATTGTCTTGGCTGTGTGCTTATGGTTGTTGTCCTGTTGGAAGATGAACCTTTGCCCCAGTCTGAGGTCCTGAGTGCTCTAGAGGTTTTCATCAATGATCTCTCTGTACTCCGTTCATATTTCCCTCAATCCTGACTAGTCTCCCAGTTCCTGTCGCTGAAAAACATCCCCACAGCATGATGCTGCCACCACCATGCTTCACTGTATTAGCCAGGTGATAAGCGGTGCCTGGTTTCCTCCAGATGTGACACTTGGCATTCAGGCCAAAGAGTTCATAATTGGTTTCACCAGAGCAGAGATTCTGGTTTCTCATGGTCAGAGTCCTTTAGGGGCCTTTTGGCTAACGCCAAGCGAACTGTCATTTTCCTTTTACTGAGAAGTGGCTTCCGTCTGGCTACTCTACCACAACAGCCTGATTGATGGAGTGCTGCAGAGATTGGTGTCCTTCTGGAAGGATCTTCCAACTCCACAGAGGAACTCTGTCAGTGACCATCGGCTTCTTCGCCACCTCCCTGACCAAGGCCCTTCTCCCCCGATAGGTAGTCTTGGTGGTTCTAAACTTCTTTCATTTAAGAAGGCCACTGTGTTTGAGACCTTCAATGCTGCAGAAATGTTTCGGTACCCTTTCCCAGATCTATGCCTCCACACAATCCTGTCTCGGAGCTCTATGGACAATTCCTTTGACCTCATGGCTTTGTTTTTGCTCTGACATGCACTGTCAACTGTAGGACCTTATATAGACAGGTGTGCCTTTCCAAATCCTGTCCAATTAATTGAATTTACGACAGGTGGACTCCAATCAAGTTGTAGAAACATCAAGGATGATCAATGGAAACAGGATGCACCAGAGTTTAATTTGAAGTCTCATAGCAAAGGGTCTTACCTTATGAAAACAAGTATTGTTTTAAAAAAACATTTTTTTTATCAAAAATGTCTAAACATGTGTGTAGATTGAAGGAAATTAATATAATCAATTTTAGAATAAGGCTGTAACGTAACAAAATGTGGAAAAAGTGAAGGGGTCTGAATACTTTCCACATGCGCTGTAGGAGCCATATAACAACTAAAATGCAGTCTGATATTCCATCCAGGCTGTTGATGGTTAGTAGAATATATCCAGATGTTCTACTAACAAAGAAGCAAGACCAGACCGCTATTCACAAAGTCACAACTTTATTGCACCTGTATAGCTAATTACATGATCCATTTTGGTAAGAGTCACTTTTCATTATGAAATGTCTCTCCTTGGTCTGAAAAGGCGGTGCAAAATATAGAACCATCAATGCAAACATGACGCAGATCAGTCACACCAGTATAATGGATCAGTCACACCAGTATAATGTCCTGGTGTCAGTTTCCTTGACATTCGAACATGTCCTAAAGCTCATTTCACAGTCAACATTAAACACATTCAATGGAACTGGTGATGACACCGCTCTCGTACTGTATGACACTACAGTAACAAGGTGTCATCGTATGAAACACGAACATCCATCTGCAAGAAATTATTTAAAGTCTCACAATCCCCCACCAATCCAAATACAGATTTCATCTGTATTTTTTTTATAACACATTAAAGATTTGTGAAAAGTTTCTTTAAATTATTTAACATTATCAATTAACTCTACTGTTTAAGCCGACATCTCTAGAATGAAAGTCAAATGGGTGGCTAGAACTACACTAGCCTCGTACGAATCATCCTGATCTCACAAGCTTGCATTCTGTTTCCGTGTAGCCGATCAGATCCGGATGGTTTGTAAAGGCTGAGTCTACGCAGGGATGACGGGGAAAGCATGGGAAACACCAGGCGGACTGTACAATCTTCTACACTGGCCAAACGCTTTTGTTTAATGACTATCATTTATAATCTATTTATCAAAATCAGTGCCCAGATAACGTGGAAGATCCCATGTTTTCACCCCCCTCCCCCCAAATATACTGGTAGAAAACAGGATAAAAATGGTGGGGGTGTGTAATAAAATGTGGACTTGGCTAGAAGGTTGGTTGAACATGAGGGTTGTAAGGTTGGGGGATGGCTGGGTACATCAGGTTCCCGATTACCAGTTAGTTGGACTGTCTGTGGGTGATTTGCATAGAGAGCGTAAAGATTGGGACAATGATCATGTACTAATAGCATATACATCAACTTCAAACTAACAGTGCCTGGGGCAACGTACGTACTCTAGCCTGGCCCCAGATGTCTGTGCTGTATTTCCAACATTTACAATGGCCATAGGTGTTGGCCAAACCACACAAACAGATCTGGGACCAGCCTAAATGCAACTCTTTATCTGGGATAGAACACACAAAGAAAGAACTGTTTGAGGCCCAAAATTCATTCAGAAAACACATGATGCACAACAAAGCTGAAGTTCACTGGTGATGGAGCATTACTAAACAATGGTCACCAACACAGAGACCAAGGGACCTGGTGATGGAGCATTACTAAACAATGGTCACCAACACAGAGACCAGGGACCTGGTGATGGAGCATTACTAAACGATGGTCACCAACAGAGACCAGGGACCTGGTGATGGAGCATTACTAAACGATGGTCACCAACAGAGACCAGGGACCTGGTGATGGAGCATTACTAAATGATGGTCACCAACACAACGTTTAGTTAGAGACCAGGGACCAAGGACTTGACATTTTGGGATTGACACGCAGAAGAGATGAGCAATAAGCTCCACTACTGTAGACCTACTGTAGATGTCTAGGGTTGAAAAAAGTTCCCAATTCAACCCACCCACCCCAGAATCACTCATACCCTCTTTTGCAAAACAGAATGGGACTATTTACCAGAAAGGAGAGCAAATGGATTAGAAAGCAGATGAAACAATGATATGCCTAATCCATTAAAAGGTGGATTATGTGGTGTTACAAACAGGCAAAGCCTTGATGTTATCGTTACAGTCCCCGACTTGACCTGGGGGTAGAGACATCCGCCTATGAACTTTGCAATTAGCTGATGTTGGGGCAATTCATATTCCAGCATCACTTGGTGTTAATCGACCATGACATTTTCTATTCTGACACATCTACCAAATTACATCATCTTCAGAACCGTCAAATTCACCCAGGAAAGGAAACAAAAACAAATCTGTTAGGGACGCAGTACTGAATATTCTGATGTAGGAAACTTCAAATACCACCATCACGCATACAATAATCAATTAGATTAAAGATGGAGGCCTGTTGTCTGCGTGGAACAGGCGTGTGACTGTTTCCCCTCCAAATTCATAACAATTCATAAAATAACAGTAGAATCAGAATATGTAAATGTGTCAGCAGCAGCCACAGTGGGTCAGTTTTATCAAGTCATGTAGAACATACCAAGAAGGCATTGTGGCAAAGAAATCACACAGAATAAGAAACCATAAAACCATAAAAGTATCAATCATTCCCAAACTAAAAGAGAGGATGGGAATAAAGCATATCAGTTATGATGGCTTCACCATCTGTGGTCCTGTTCATGTTTGGGATCTTTTAAAGGTGACTTGGTGATTGTGCTGATGGTGATCAGCGCGAGATGGTCACCACATGTCTTCACATACAGAATAGGCCATATGAGTCAGGAGAACAGTGTTCACCTCTATTGGCCAACTGTCCTGCAGATCGCCCAGTCAGCAGTCAGCACAGCGGTTGTAACCAGTGGTGTAGTAGAGGATAAACGCACAGAAATGTCATTTACGCATGTTTTTGTATTTTGCCCAAGAGTTTACCCACCATTTGTGGGAAAATGCATTGAACGTATAGGGAGTGTTGCTTTACTCAGCAAGAACGGCGATCAACGTTTACCAACCAACCAACCAATTTTTTTTATTTTTTACACTAAATCTCTGGTTGCAACATTTTAGAATGTTCAGAGAAATAGATTGTGTAGAACACAATGATTTTCTATAGGAAATCATTTCAGCTCTATACATTACATTACTATAATTCAAAGTTCTGCACGTTTCGCCCACCTGAACACAACCCAAGTGTCTCCCTCATAGGTTTCAATACATTTAGCTGATGGGTAAGGGTTATCTAGCATACATTATACAAAATCTCTCACCTCAGCCTTTCACACAGATAAATGCTATATGGTGCATGCCACATCCTTTGATACCGGCTAGAAAACCCCAGAACCGTCTCCTAGAGTAGCCCAACCATGTAAATATGAGAATTCCTGACATGACTTGTTCTGAATTCCTAACATAACATCGTGTCATGTTATTACCACAGATGGAAGCTCATCACAGTACGGTAAATCCATCATATTCATGAGCAGCTTGAGCACCATTGACTGAACAATATTTTCATATCCATCTGAGACAACGGTGTAGAAGCAATGGTCAACTCATTGTTGCTGAACCCTGGTTGACAGTGGTAACATCACAGCCCATGTTGGTCAGCTCACCAGACTCGGTCATCATAGGAAGACTTGCGGTAAGTTCTATAGTGAAGAGACCAGCACAGATCAAAGATGTGTTGTTCTGTTAACTGGCCATGGTCTCTCGTATTGCAATCAGGGTATGAACCACCAAGCAATTAAAAAAATAGTCACGTTGTTACAGTGGTGTCACGTGTCGTCACTCCAGTTCGGTTGTACTGTATGTGGCCAAACATCCATTCTGGAAGGCTCTCAGTGACTGTATCCAAACATCCATTCTGGTTGGCTCTCAGTGACTATATCCAAACATCCATTCTGGTTGGCTCTCAGTGACTGTATCCAAACATCCATTCTGGTTGGCTCTCAGTGACTGTATCCAAACATCCATTCTGGTTGGCTCTCAGTGACTGTATCCAAACATCCATTCTGGTTGGCTCTCAGTGACTGTATCCAAACATCCATTCTGGTTGGCTCTCAGTGACTGTATCCAAACATCCATTCTGGTTGGCTCTCAGTGACTGTATCCAAACATCCATTCTGTTTGGCTCTCAGTGACGGTATCCAAACATCCATTCTGGTCGGCTCTCAGTGACTGTATCCAAACATCCATTCTGGTTGGCTCTCAGTGACGGTATCCAAAGCCGGTCTTCTTGGCGCCGGGTGTGACCGACCACATACTCCGCCGGTCTTGGATCTTCTGGAAGATATTGCCGCTCCTCCTCTTCTCTCGCTTGTACTTTTTCATTTTCTTCACCTGTTCATACACACATAAGAAATGTTCAGACCAGAGGTAACAGAGGTAAAGCGTGCCGGAACCAGTTAGCGGTGCAGGCAAGGTTCTAGGAATAGTTCAGCCAGAAGGAGCCCTTCACACATGCTTTAGATGCAGAGCTAACTGGTGCATTCAGTTTCCACAAGGGACTAGAGGAAGGCCAGGAGATTCAGGATGTTGCTAAATATCCGGGATAAAAATTTAAAACAGAATCCTAGGTAAGTCAAAAACAAGATACAACTAAAGTATCCCTTTAACATAATGTCTTCTGTTGAAACAATCACTATGTGAAAACAGCTTTCCACGGGCTTGTGTGTCTGTGGGTGCCCTCTCACCTTTCCACTGTCAAAGTCCTCATCCCACTCGTCAATCACCATGTCGGTTCTGGCATCACGGGTGTCGTCAATGGCATCCCTACTGATGGCAGATGCCTCTCCCTCCCAGCTGAGGACTGGACACACCCACCCCCCTCAGTCATTACAGCGCTACGCACAACAGCGGTATGAGCCGCTACTGCCATTAGTCTCCCAGAGAGACTTAGTTAGCTACATAAATAACTTAGCTACAACTTTTTATTACAATTTCTTGACTCCACTGGAGGTAAAGTACAACCTTGAGAATGTCTTATGTTCTAGATCTCACCTTGGGTTCCATAGGCTTTGTCCAAAGAGTTCTTCAGGAGCTCCTCAACCACTCCACCACTCCTCTTGCCATCCCAGACCATGGGGGCTGGGTGGGGGACATCCCCAGGACCACCCTCTACTGCTTCTGCAGCGGGGGCCTTGGAGCGCTTGTAGCCATCCTTAACCTGGCTGTCCCACACGATCACTCCAGCTATGGTGGGGGGAAGGAGTAGAGTGAGGTGAAACATTCACAACCAGGGACAACGAAATCCAGAAATAAAGTAGCTAGTAAAGATAATGGACCTGTAGTTTTATATAATATAATCTTTGAGAACTAACAAGCACCAAAATAAAAAGTGACAGTCAGGAAGAAATTAAAATTCCCAAAACAATTAATTTAGCAGCATTGTGTATTATGTTTGAGCAAAAGAACAGCAGTAACCATGACAAAATGCATGAAACTTCTTTAAAACAAAAACAATTTCTCAGCTCTATGGAAAAATATGTAGAATTGCAGGAAACCGGCGTAATGTTTTTTCCCAGCTACAAAGCCAGGAGGGCGGGGCCGACCGCGCTCATTGACACGCCACCTGCCACGCCCACCACCTGCCACGCCCACCACCTGCCACGCCCACCACCTGCCACGCCCACCACGCCCACCACCTGCCACGCCCACCACGCCCACCACCTGCCACGCCCACCACCTGCCACACCCACCACGCCCACCACCTGCCACGCCCACCACCTGCCACGCCCACCACCTGCCACGCCCACCACCTGCCACGCCCACCACCTGCCCCTTTTTTAATCCAGAAAAACATTTGCAGATGCAACAAAAAGAGCCAAAATAAAAAAAAATTGAGCCCTGGGAAATGTAAAACTGTTAACATAATTTACATAATGCAAAACAAGGATAGAGCCTAATCAAGAGATATTGCCCACAGCCTAATCAAGAGATATTGCCGACAGGAGTTCAAGTCCTGAAACCATATTCGAGTATGAGTTTAAAAAAAGTTTAGCCAAATAGGTTACGGTAAAAAAGGGTAAGACTGGACTGTTGGCTTCAGTCAGTGCAGCAGTGTGTGGTGTGTGGGTCTACCGGTGCTCTCCACGGTGCCCTTCTTGGGAAGGGCCTCCGCTGCTTCAGTGTCGCTCCTCTGGTCGCCGGAGCAACAACGTCTGCTTTCCTCCCACTGTTTCACCTCTTCTTTTAGCCTGCGCTTCTTTAACTTCTTTGGGGCGGTAGAATCCCCAGCGCCGTTTTCAACAACCGTGTCCTTCGTCCCAGAACTGCTGCACAAAAAAATATAGATTTATATTTTTAACGTGTCAATGTGCAAAGAAACTAAACATTTGGTTGTATTTTCTCCTATATCTCCCCATGTAAGATTCCATATTAGTCGGGGTAGGTTTGACCCAGTGATACATGCTTTATGTTGCTTCCAATACATTTAGCTAATATCTTGGCATCACAGCCTTAAGTTAAATATATACAGTACCAGTCAAAAGTTTGGACACCTACTCACTCCATGGATTCTCTTTATTTCTACATCGTAAAATAGTGAATACATTAAAACTATGAAATAACAAACATGGAATCATGTAGTAACCCCTCCCCCCAAAAAGTGTTCAATCTTTTTTGGGCAGGGATTTGACATTGCATACTCTTGGCATTCTCTCAACCAGCTTTATGAGGTAGTCCCCTGGAATGTATTTCAATTAACAGGGGTGCCTGGTTAAAAGTTACATTTGTGGAATATCTTTCATCGATGACCGCCACAGGAATGGAAGACCCAGAGTTACCTCTGCTGCAGAGGATAAGTTCATTAGTCACCAGCCTCAGAAATTGCAGCCCAAATAAATGCTTCAGAGTTCAAGTAAGAGACACATCTCAACATCATCTGTTCAGAGGAGACCGTGAATCAGGTCTTCATGGTCGAATTGCTGCAAAGAAACCACTACTAAAGGACACCAATAATAAGAAGAGACTTACTTAGGCCAAGAAACACAGCAATGGATGGCTAATTTGTAGAACCACAAATATATTTAGATTTGTTAAAAAAAAAAAAACATTGGGTTACTATATGATTCCATATGTGTTATTTCATAGTTTTGATGTCTTCACTATTATTCTACAATGTAAAGAAAAACCCTTGAATGAGTAGGTGTGTCCAAACTTTTGACTGGTACTGTATGTTTTATTTACTTTGATGCGGTGGACCTTTTAACTGACATGTTTACTGCTGTAGGTCTAAAGCTACATGACCAAACAGACAAATAATAGTACTCTAATGCATCTACGTTTTCTAGCTAGAATATCACCATAACATTTCAGTGACCTTTCTGAAACAGAACGTGTTAATGTTGCTTCCTCCGGTCCCTCCTCCAATCTCCTTTTCTTCTTCCTCCTCCTCCTCTTCATCATCGTCACAGTGTCCATACTCTGCTCTCCTTGATTCGCATCACACTGGAGAACCACTGGAACCAACTGGAGCTTACTCTTAGGCTGGGGATGGGGCTGCTTTGGTTGTTCCAGCGCTCTTTGGTCAGGGGGACTGAGTCTCCATGATCCCCCCTGACACCAGTCCTCCTCTTGGGCCGGCGGTGAAGCCTCCAGATGAGACTGAACCCTTTCCCTGTGGTTCTCGGCTGCATCTCCATCCTCTTCCTCCCTCTTCCTCTTCTTTCTCCTTTTCCTCCTCTTCCTCTCACTGGCCGGTTCGATCAGTTCAGGCTCAGCGGGGATGTCTGGGATGACGTAGGCCAGTGCTGGCTCTCGCTCTCCGCCTTCCATCTCAGAGTGACGCCGTTTCTTATTTTTCTTCTTTAAGGGGGTGGCGGAACTGCTTGGGCCAGGCTCTGACAGACTGGGGGTCTCGGTAGGTTTAGGGATCTTTGGAAGGTGGGGCTGAAGCCCATTGGTTTTTGGAGAGAGGGTGGAGTTTGATTTCTGGGGACTCTGACGCTTAGATGGGATGCCTGAGTGGACATGGTGGGCTGCAGGTGGAGATTGCAGTTTGGGTGAATGGAATGGACCAACCCTGAGAGGGGAACGAGAAGAAAATGTTCAATAACAAAATAGGAGAAATTCAAACCATCTAGAAAAATATTGAACACAACGTATAGTCTTATGTGTTACTTCAAAAGTTCACCAATGGGACAGTAAACCAGTGAGAACTGGGTGATGTTCAGTAGAGCATACCGTAACAAACTGCTTTGAAAGGGAAACAGAATGCAGTGTTTCTAAATTGGACAAATTCAGATAGTACCACCCTGTTTTACTCGGGTTCAAATAGTTCTCCTGTTTTGTGCCTAACTGGACACAATGCTGTGAACGGTCTGTTGAGGGGGGGGCGTGGTGCGGTTCGTACCTGTGACTGTGAGTGGGTGAGGTGAAGGTGAGGTTAAGTTGAGCAGGATGCGTGCGGTCACTGGACGGATGACGTGGCAGGTGGGGGTGTTGAGCCTCAGTGCTGCTCGGACTCCGGCTGCGACTGGCCTGCAGTTATCGACAAAAATAAAAACTTGGTGGTCTAAAAGAAAATTGCCATGAACGTGACAAAAAAGGAGGGATGATCAAATAAGGAGGAAGGAATCATTGTAAAGACGGATGGAAGAACAAATGAACAAGGGAGAGAGAGAAAAACAGGAGAGGATGGTATGGCAGAGAAGAGTTAGAAATGGTTAGAAGAAAATAATTGGAACTGAAACAACAAGACAAACATTGTAAAAAGAGGCGACTACTAATACAGGGCCGTCTAACCCTTCCTGGAGAGACACGGTCCTGTACGCTCTCACTCCAGGTTTTCAATTCAACCCCAGTTGTTAATAACCTGACTCAGCTTATCAACAAGCTGATTATTAGAATCAGGTGTGCTAGATTAGGGTTGAGTGAAAACCTACAGGACAGTATCTCTCCAAGAACAAGGTTGGAGAGACCTGTACTGGAGTATGTGGTTGGTTAGACAAGAGAATAAGAACACAGACGGTGTACTGGTCTTGCATAGGGCTGGGCGGTATACCATATTCACACCGGTATTGATGCACGGAGCAGTTTGAGTTTTTACTTTACCTTCTATAACCATGTCTGGTTTGTTAAAAATGTGGTACTCAACTCCAGCACGTAAACTGTCCGTTTTTATAGTTTACTCCTTTTGCTACTTGAGCTTAATACTAAAAATGGTGCCGGAAGAGATGGCTGCCATTTTACGGGCTCCAAAACAATTTGCGTTATTTTTTTTACTTATTTTGTACATAATGTTTCTGCCACCAGAATGGCCCGAAAAGAGCTTCTGGATAACAGAACAGTGATTAGTCACCTCGTACTGGACAAAGCTTTCTTTCTTTAACTAGGCGGACGCGAAGGATTTACTTCAGACAACAAGGCCCAAATCCATGTCATTCGCATCAAGAAGAGACAGAGATATAGGGGTCATAGGTCGGGGTGCCTTGAATCCGACGAGTGGGTAACCCGCCTCTACCATCAGTCCTATTTTCCAACGTGCACTCATTGTATAATAAACGGGATTAATTCCGATCAAGACTATCCTACCAACGGGAGATTAAACTGTAATATCTTATGTTTCACTGAGTTGTGGATGAACAACGAAATGGTAACAAATCAAATTGTATTAGTCAAATGCGCCGAATACAACCTTACATAGAGCTGGCTGGGTGTTCCGTGCATCGGCAAGATAGAACAGCTACCTCCGTTAAGACAAGTGGTGGACGTCTGTGTCTATTTGGCAATAACAGCTGGTGCATTGAATCTAATATTAATGAAGACTCAATGTTTTGCTCGACTGAGGTGGAGTATCTCATGATAAACTGTAGACCACACTATCTACCAAGAGAGTTCACCTATATTTTTCATTGCTGTCTATTTACCACCACAAACAGATGCTGGCACTAAGACCGCACTCAACAAACTGTATAAGGCCATAAGCAAACAGGAAAATCCTCATTCAGAGGCGGTACTCCTAGTGGCCGGGGACTTAAATGTAGGGAATGTAGGGAAACTTAAATCCGATTTACCACATTTTCTACCCGCATGTTATATGTGCAACCAGAGAAAAGCTATAGACTACAGACCACCTCTACTCCACACACAGAGACACATACAAAGCTCTCCCTCACCCTCCATTTGGCAAATCTGACCAAAACTCTATCCTCCCGATTCCTGCTTACAAGCAAAAACTAAAGCAGGAAGTACCTGTGACTCGCTCAATACGGAAGTTGTCAGATGACGCAGAAGCTTAGCTCAACAGGACTTTTTTGCTAGCAGACTGGAATATGTTCCGGGATTCTTTCCATGGCATTGGAAAACACCTCATCAGTCCCCTGCATCATCAATAAGTGCATCGATGATGTCATCCCCACAGTGACCGTACATAAATACCCCAACCAGAAGCCATGGATTACAGGCAACACCGCACTGAGCTAAAGGGTAGAGCTGCTGCTTTCAAGAAGCTGGACTCTAACCCGGAATCTTATAAGAAATACTGCTATGCCCTCCGACGAACCATCAAACAGGCAACAAAAGCATCAATACCAGACTAAGATTGACTCCAACTACACCGGCTCCGAGACTCATCAGATGTGGCAGGGCTTGCAAATTATTACGGACTGCAAAGGGAAGCACAGCCACGAGCTGGCCAGTGACAAGCCTACCAAACAAGCTAAATTACTTCTACGAACACCTCGAGACAAGCAACACTGACGCATGCATGAGAGCACCGGCTGTTCCGGACGACTATATGATCACGCTCGCCGCAGTCGATGTGAGTAAGACCTTTAAGCAGGTCAACATTCACAAGGCCAGACGGATTACCAGGACGTGTACTCCGAGTATGTGCTAACCAACAGGCAAGTAGCTTCACTGACATGTTCAACCTGTCCATGACCGAGTCTGCAATACCTGCATGTTTCAAGCAGACCACCATAGTCCCTGTGCCCAAGAACACCAAGGTAACTTGCCTAAATGACAACTGATCCATAGCACTCACATCTGTAGCCATGAAGTGATTTGAAAGGCTGGTAACGGCTCACATCAACACCATTATCCCAGAAATCCTAGACCCACTACAATTTGCATACCGCCCCAACAGAGCCAGAGATAACGCAATCTATTGCATTCCACACTGCCCTTTCGCACCTGGACAAAAGGAACACCTACGTGAGGATGCTATCCATTGACTACAACACCATAGTGCCCTAAAACCTACTAAGCTAAGGACCCTGGGAATAGTCACTTTACCTCTACCTACATATTACCTTTATTACCTCAACTAACCCCCCCCCCAAATTGACATTATATGTTACCCCCTGTATATAGCCTCGTTAGTCATTTTATTGTTGCTCTTTAATTATTTGTTTTTTCTATTATTTTATTTTTTTCATGTTTATTGATTACTTCAGTTTATTTAGTAGATATTTAAAAAAAATCTTAACTGCATTGTTGGTTAAGGGCTTGTAAGTAAACATTTCCCTGTACTATTCAGCACATGTGACAAAATATGATTTACATATACATATTTACATACATGAAGCTAGCTAGCTAACATATTCATGCTTTGCCTATTCCTCTCTGATAAGCATGTTTGTGCAATGGTATCTTATCTAGGCATTCACCAGTAAGAAAAAATGTAATGTAACATCTAATTAGGGTCACCTGGAAACACTGACCAACACTGGTTCCTACCCTGTAAATAATTCCTCCCTGGTTTATTCATTCATTGTCGTGTCAAAACAACGTATTCACGGTGCTGCCCACTATATTCCAACTACTTTAATTCCAACAGTTCAACAATTAACTAGGTCTATATTATTTGCCCATATCATGCTGCGTGGCACAGTGTGGAGTTGGATTGAATGGTATAAATGGAGAAATTGAGATGACTTCTAATTTGTGTTGCTACCCTAGGGTCATGAACTACTCAAAGCATATTTAGATCTATTATTTAAAAACGATTATTCATAAAATACTGTAAAATGTATGATATTTTCTTCATATCGCCCAGCCCTCGTCTGACAGTAGACTAGTTGGTTGGTTTGATAGGAGAATAGGAACACCGTGTACTAGCTTTACAGTAGACTAGTTGGTTGGTTTGATAGGAGAATAGGAACGCCGTGTACTAGCTTTACAGTAGACTAGTTGGTTGGTTTGATAGGAGAATAGGAACACCGTGTACTAGCTTTACAGTAGACTAGTTGGTTGGTTTGATAGGAGAATAGGAACACCGTGTACTAGCTTTACAGTAGACTAGTTGGTTGGTTTGATAGGAGAATAGGAACACCGTGTACTAGCTTTACAGTAGACTAGTTGGTTGGTTTGATAGGAGAATAGGAACACCGTGTACTAGCTTTACAGTAGACTAGTTGGTTGGTTTGATAGGAGAATAGGAACACCGTGTACTAGCTTTACAGTAGACTAGTTGGTTGGTTTGATAGGAGAATAGGAACACCGTGTACTAGCTTTACAGTAGACTAGTTGGTTGGTTTGATAGGAGAATAGGAACACCGTGTACTAGCTTTACAGTAGACTAGTTGGTTGGTTTGATAGGAGAATAGGAACACCGTGTACTAGCTTTACAGTAGACTAGTTGGTTGGTTTGATAGGAGAATAGGAACACCGTGTACTAGCTTTACAGTAGACTAGTTGGTTGGTTTGATAGGAGAATAGGAACACCGTGTACTAGCTTTACAGTAGACTAGTTGGTTGGTTTGATAGGAGAATAGGAACACCGTGTACTAGCTTTACAGTAGACTAGTTGGTTGGTTTGATAGGAGAATAGGAACACCGTGTACTAGCTTTACAGTAGACTAGTTGGTTGGTTTGATAGGAGAATAGGAACACCGTGTACTAGCTTTACAGTAGATTAGTTGGTTGGTTTGATAGGAGAATAGGAACACCGTGTACTAGCTTTACAGTGCTTCCAAGGCAAAGCCCAGGGAAAGTAGCTGTATTGCTGATAAGACTATAAATAGGGCCATGTGTTTTGGTTGACCATGTCACATGACCTGGATGTTGACCTTTATTTTAAGCATTTTCCAGAACTTAGAATTAGACCAAAAATGTAGACAATTGTCTGAGGATGGTGCTGGACCATCTGACATAAAAAGAAACGGATACAGTTTGATGAAACAGCGTAAAAATAAAAATAAAACATTTTTAAAGTTGAACTACGTGACATGATTAACCAAAAGACAGGGCCCTAACTATAAAGACTACTAAACTATGATTTGGCCTATTATCCAGTGTCGCGCCATCTGTGTGAGCCAGTGCTTACTTGCACCGGAGCTTTAAAAACAGACGCAACATACTGTTACACCTGCGACAAAGACCCACCATCAATCGGAGACTGGCAAATTTATCCACAAGACGTTTACAAATCAGAGACAGTGTCTTCGTTTTAAAATCGGACACAAACCTCTCTCGCAGTAGTCAGTACTGGCTTGCCCCGACAGCGCTGTAGTGGCTAACATGCTGACCAGACTGGACGTGTCTCACGTGTGAGCGTTGCATATATGTACACATGCATTCAATCATTGCACCCACACTGCTCGCGAGCGTCTGTGTAGCCAGGCGCTAAAATAGAAATTGGTTCTAATTGTGACGCTCAACGCGCTTCAAGTCCTGCCTCTACCATCTCCTCACTGGTTTTTAGGAGCATATACCCACATGGGTGACTGAAAGATTAACTGAGGTCCACACTCCAGTTGGTTGTGGTAATGCAGCTTAAAGTTGGTTACCAACCGCAATATAAAGTCCAAAGAAGAAAAAGAAGCCTGAAGGAAGGAAAGATGACTAGAAATTAATTTGGTCTACCGTTTTATCAGTGGATTATTGTTGGAGTAGAGGACCTTGTGCATTTCAGGTAAAATAACAACCCAATATTTATATCCCAGGACAAATTAGCTAGCAACAGCAAGATAGATAAATTGTCATAAATGTTTAATGCTTTTCGAACAGTCCCCAAATTAATATAATTGGTTTAGAGTTTGTTTAGCTATTTCAACCAGTGTCCTGACCGCATCAGGTGTCGGTGTATAAAATCAACTTGCGCGCGTGCAGTCTGGTCAGCAAGTAAGCGGCTACTGAGCCATTCACGGTGCCTCTAGTCTCACCTTCTTGGCCGACAGGGCCAATTTCTTGGCGGGTGGGGGAGACGTGGTGCCGGTGGGTGAAGATGTGATGTTGTTGAGGGCCAGGGGTTTTAGCTTGACTGTCTTCTGCTCCTCCGTGCCCACGCGTTCCACACTCTTGGCAGGGGAGGCCATGCCGTTCGAGACATTCCTAGGGGGGGTGGACGTCCCACCAACCGGCGCACTTTTGGTACCCATGGAATCCTGGACGACAATAGCAAGCATTTGGTTCTGATGAATAACGTGACCAGAAACCAATGACACACAGACAAACTGACCATCTTATGGTAAATCCAGTATAACGTTAACATGACTGGGCTAAAGAATAAATGGGATATATTACATTCTGAGTGAGGGAAGCGCATGTAAATAAGACAACGTGTATGTTTGAGATATGCACATTTTCCTCCTGTATGTGACCGCAATTATATAAGGGTACATTTGTGCAGTTATAGTAGACAGACTGCCCATCCAATAAAATTCATAATATATTAGAACTAGTGCTGTACCTTTGAGTCGGAGGTGTCTGCCGAGGAGGAGTCTGACAGGGACTTGAGTGAGGTAGATGCGGCCAGGCCCCTGGCCCCTTGGTTCCCGTGCCTCCGGTCTCCGCCGTCCGACCTGCCGGCCACACCGTTGGAGGGGGCGGGGGTGCTGCTGCGCGCCTGGGGCTGCTGAGGAGGACAGGGCTTCTTCAGCTTCTTGAAGGGCTCCTCGATCAGCATGGGTCCACTGGGTATCCTGGTGGGTGCGTGGGAGGAGGACGACGTCCCGTTGGACATCTTGTTGGGCTGCTGGGAGATGTTGGCGCCGTTCCTAGACACAGGTATGCCCAGGCCGCCCTCTACGGACTGAATCTTACGCAGCTGGAAAGGGTCCAGTTTCTGCAGTGAAAGAGACATGTTTCAGCGACCAAGCCTTGAGACAACACCCCATACAAGACATCCAGGAGGCGATACAAAGTCCCCAGGTTCAGAACAAAAAGGTAGAGCCAGCTTCATCTCATCAGCCATCAAATCACATTGTATTTGTCACCTACACCAAACAAAACAGGCCAACCTTAGTGAAATGCTTATTTACCATGCTTACATCAAGCTACTGAACAGTGGTATAATGTATATTACATCTTATCAGCCATCAGGCTACTGAACAGTGGTATAATGTATATTATTAACTGGGTGGTACGAGCCCTGAATGCTGATTGGCTGACAGCTGTGGTATATCGGACAGTATACCACAGGTATAACAAAACTTGTATTTTTTTCCTGCTCTAATTACATTGGTAACCAGTTTATAATAGCAATAAGGCACCACGGGTTTGTGGTATATGGTGAATATACCACGGCTAAGGGCTGTGTCCCGGCACTCCATGATGCGTCGTGCATCAGAACAGCCCTTAGCCGTGGTATATTAGCCATATACCACACGCCCCCAAGCCTTAACACTTAATTATAGTGTAAGGCCAGCTTCATCTCATCCGCCATCAGGCTACTGAACAGTGGTATATTACCTTGTGTAAGGACAGTATAGTTAATGTGTCCTTATTTGAACCGTTCTGTATTGTATTGATTTCCATGCAAATGGACAATAAAAGTATCACATCGAAGGCAGCAAGTCTATTCATACCGTATTGCTTTCAAACATTCTGATGACGGACCGTTCTGCCAGCCTGTCCCATACCTTGGTGACCTGCGGAGAGGACAGGGGTCTGTTGAGGTTGGTCTTCCTGAACTGCTCTGACGTCGCTACGTTCTTCCCCATTCCCTGCTTGGTGATCTGGCCATCCACGTTCTTCTTGGTCTCTGGGATCCTAATGGGCAAAGAGCAGATATGGTCAATGTGTATGGTTCCTAGCTACTACTGCAATCAGTCGCTAGTAACCATCAGACCAGCAATAGATACTTGATCTAGCTTGTCGTGTAGAACGGAACCAACGGAATAGTTCTAACAGTTGGTAGATCATGGCGCTTGCAACACCAGGGTTGTTGGTTCGATTCCCACGGGGGACCAGCTACTGTAAGTTGCTCTAGATAAGAGCATCTGCTAAATGACTCAAATGTCATGTAAAACATAACAGAGTAAACTCTTAAGATAAACACTTCCAGGGCTCACTAGAAAAAAGGTCTCAATGTAAAAGGCATTTGAACTTGTCAGACAACTGTATTGGACCCGGGTCTGATAACTATATAAGGTCTCAATGTAAAAGGTATTTGAACTTGTCAGACATCTGTATTGGACCCGGGTCTGGTAACTATATAAGGTCTCAATGTAAAAGGCATTTGAACTGGTCAGACATCTGTATTGGACCCGGGTCTGGTAACTATATAAGGTCTCAATGTAAAAGGTATTTGAACTTGTCAGACATCTGTATTGGACCCGGATCTGGTAACTATATAAGGTCTCAATGTAAAAGGCATTTGAACTTGTCAGACATCTGTATTGGACCCGGATCTGGTAACTATATAAGGTCTCAATGTAAAAGGTATTTGAACTTGTCAGACATCTGTATTGGACCCGGATCTGGTAACTATATAAGGTCTCAATGTAAAAGGCATTTGAACTTGTCAGACATCTGTATTGGACCCGGATCTGGTAACTATATAAGGTCTCAATGTAAAAGGCATTTGAACTTGTCAGACATCTGTATTGGACCCGGGTCTGGTAACTATATAAGGTCTCAATGTAAAAGGCATTTGAACTTGTCAGACATCTGTATTGGACCCGGATCTGGTAACTATATAAGGTCTCAATGTAAAAGGTATTTGAACTGGTCAGACATCTGTATTGGACCCGGGTCTGGTAACTATATTGTTAATGTCTTACCTCAGGTAGAATAGAACGTAGGCTTGCTGATTCAGGACTACTTTGATGTTACTGGAATGGACCATTGAGTCATTCATCTGGTACCATTGCCCGTTGCTGGCCTGTGAAGACAACAGAAATATGAATGGGCTTTTCTAAATAAAGTGAAGGGACATGCCACAGTAGAGACTAAACACAGATTAACAGGACAACAAACATACCGTTCTGATAGAACAGTGACAGTGAAAATCTAAACGTAAATTATCCTTCAGACTCCCAAACAAAATCCTTCTCAAATGTTCCGTCTCAGGCCGACCATCAATGTCCTTACCTTGACATAGCAGTAGTAGTGGCCAGCATGACAGCTGTACCCAGAATGCACCAGGACAGCATAGAGGCCATACATGACCGGGTCCCCTGTGCTCTGAGACATGTAGGGGCGGATGTTCAGGAACTCTGGGTAGCCAACGTCCTAACAAAAACACAGGCGAGATAAGCATCAGGGGCATGTTCAGTAGGGAGCAAATGTTATTTTATTTTTTTAAATGGGGAGGAACTTCCTGAATGTTTCAAAAAAATATATATAATAATTGCAAAGTGTTTTGCAATGGTGCCCTACGGACTACGACCCAGTTAGGGTGAGAACTGTTGCACTGAAACAGCATTTTTAAACAGAGTAATGACTATTTTTGCGAGAGGTTTACCTTGGTGATTTTTCCTCCACTGAAGTTGGCAAACCTCTTGAGAGACAGGGTCAGAACATTGGATGTTCGGTGGACTGTGAATCGCTTTGTTGCCGGAACTTTCTTCTTACACCTGATAAAGTGTAAGTGTTGTTTATAAAATGTCTATAACACTAATGTGGGCCTTGTGTACGTCTACAATATCAGTGTGTTAGAAGTTACATCATCATTACTCAGAACTTACTTGGCACACATGTAGGCGTTCTCTCCACTCAACACGTCGGGCTTGACAAAGAGCTCCAGGGCTCGGACGATATTTGCTGCTTGCTGAAAAGGACAGACGGAAGACCACTCAACACAGGCATGAAACCAAATAGGAATTCAGCTGATGACTTTGGGACAGCAAACACACATCAATTAACTCTTTATTCTGGCCGAGGGATAAATCAATAGGACCACCTATCTGACAAGAATTTATAAGTACCATTCTTCCTAGGTTTCTGCCTAGGGAGTTTTTCCTAGCCAATGTGCTTCTACATCTGCATTGCTTGCTCTTTGGGGTTTTAGGCTGGGTATCTGGATAAATGTGATTGATTGATTAGATCTGTGCTTGTGAGTATTCAAGGACAGGAGGAAGATACTTTTAAAGTAAGCAAGAGACTTACTCGAATCTCCACAGCAATGTCCAAGTAAGGGTCGTAAGTGTCTGACACACTTTTGCAAATGGAACACTTAACTGAAAGAGAAAAATATAGAATTAATCCACTAAGGCAATTTGTCAATATGCCTTAAAGTAGTTTATCGACATAGCAGGGTTGGGATCAATTCATTTTGAATTCCAGTCAGATCAGAAAGTACAAATTACAGTTCCAAGAGTTCCTGAATTGAAATGGAATTGACCAACTGTGCAATACAGTAGATTGAAAGCTGTACCTCGCGACCTGAGGTAACCGCCAAATATCTGGTGGACCAATGTGGTGGCCTGTGTCGTCCGGTCTAACCTACGACCCAGAGAGAGAAATACATTAAAAAAAGACAAAGAACCATCCAAAAATGACAGATTGAGGCTTTCTGAACACCCACATTCAATTCAATCCACATTTCATTGAGGTATAATTAATGTCCTTCACTCGATGACTTGACAAACTTACTTGGGGTAGCTGTTCAGACAGGCTTTCTGCATGGCATCGATGGTGTAGCGTAAGAATTCATGGGCGTCTTCCTGGCTACCGAACCGAAAGTGCCTGGCAATTTCTGCAAGAGCAAAAAAGAAACACCTTGTTAGATTAATACCAAAAGCCTCAACTCCCTCCCTTATGGCTTAATGGGAAACTATCTAGAGCACACAAACCCAGCATGCCCAACCCAACCTTCTTCCTGTGTTTTTGGCTCCGATGTTGGTTTGACGTTGTTTGTAACTAATGGGCTGTGCGGTGAAAATACATTACTGTCCTCAGTGGGGGAAATGACCTGTCCATTATCAGCAGGCCTACAGCATGAGACCACTCTGAGGCATTAAGCCATTCAAATGGGTATCATAATTTTAAATGGAGGGAGAAACAGAGACCTAAACACACTCCACAACCTGCTAGTCTCCTCTTAAAGGAAAGGTTCATCCATTTTAAATGGAGGGAGAAACAGAGACCTAAACACACTCCACAACCTGCTAGTCTCCTCTTAAAAGGGAAGGTTCATCCATTTTGAATGTTCTATTGTTTTCGTGCATCTCTGAGTGATGTTCTATCAATTCCCCTGGTCATTTCATGTGTATCTGCGTTATTGGAATGTAAGCAGGCAGAAATCCAGCCTGTATGATGTAGCACTGTGATGAAGTAGCTCTCACTACACTAGAAATTATTAGGAATAGGACTTCAAGATGATCAAACATGTCAGATTTCAATACTGGCCAATGTCGTAACTCAAGAGGATGTCTTCTCTGGAATGAGCCATTAATCATATTTTTTGTGATATTCCTACCTGGAGAAATGTGTCATTTCATGTAGGATCTAGCGCACGTCATAAGTCTTCCTCTTTAGTCCAGAGTGCATGGTGCCGGCGGATTTTGTATTCAACTGCAATAGATATCCAAAAGGACTTTCCATGTTGCTATCAACCTTCTTATAACGCCAAAATGAAACATTTGTTCAAAGAATTGTTCAGTGTTATTTAACACTGTATATTAAAGGAATGAGTGTTTTTTCCTTTAACAGGAGGGAGAACCAGTCTACAGTCTCCTCTTAACAGATAGAGGGGGAAGGAGACACCACAAACAAGAGTGAAAAGGAGGAAATGGTGGGTGTGAGGAGAGCAAGAGGCTGACTAGTGAGAGGGAGCAAAAGAGGCGAGGGAGAGAACGTCTGAAATCTTATAGCCAGGAGACAGAGGAAGCTAAAGGAAAATCAACCATCTCAGCAGAGCAGACTGTTGGTAAATTGTAAGCATTTCTGTGGGTTTGTGCTAATGCTGCTACCCTGCTACTCCTAGCCTGCAGTCACAAGGAGACAGAGAGGGCATCGTAGAGAGAGAGCACCGGATGGGGGGAGAGGGTATTGCAGCAATTGGGAAGGAAAAATTCAGGACGTAAGAAGACACGGACAGTACCAAGAGAAGAGAAAGGTGATCCCTGGGGACAACGCCTCTCTGACACAGGCCCATCGCAGGGCTGTTCAATGTCGCTCCAAGGGGGCCAAAACACTTCTAGTTTTCATCCTCTCCTAATATGGGAGGAATTCAGAAATGGTACACAAGGTAGGAACAAAACCCGGAAGTGTTTTTGCCTTCCAGGAGCGGAATAGCCCTTCACTAGAGGACTCTACTACTGAACACACCATAAGGTATCCACAGTAAGGTGCCGGAAGAACACACTCCAAGTCTCCGCAAACTTAAACCAATAAAGAAGATCAGTCATTTCCTGTGCCAAACTTAGATTATATTACTGACATTAGCAGTGATCCGAGTATTTGTGGCTTCAGATCAGGCTGAACTCACGATCCCTTCCCCCTCTATATAACAGTGTGGTGGTTGTACCATCCCTCCCCTCTCTATATAACAATGTGGTGGTTGTACCATCCCTCCCCTCTCTCTCTATATAACAGTGTGGTGGTTGTACCATCCCTCCCCCCTCTATATAACAGTGTGGTGGTTGTACCATCCCTCCCCTCTCTATATAACAATGTGGTGGTTGTACCATCCCTCCCCTCTCTCTCTATATAACAGTGTGGTGGTTGTACCATCCCTCCCCTCTATATAACAGTGTGGTGGTTGTACCATCCCTCCCCTCTCTCTCTATATAACAGTGTGGTGTTTGTACCATCCCTCCTCCCCTCTCTATATAACAGTGTGGTGTTTGTACCATCCCTCCTCCCCCCTCTATATAACAGTCACAGCCTCACTAAGGCACTGCAGTCACAGTGACACTTCCAACCAGCGTTATATCATCACCTTATGCATACTGCTACCGAGTCTCCAGGGTGTTCTCTGGCACAATGCACCATCTACGGGACGATTATATATTATAATCGATGTACGGGTAAATAACAAGTGAAAAACATGCAGTACATAATACTAAATCAGATTTCTTTGGTTCTCATTTCATTAGCTAGGTTTCCATCCAACTAGTGAGATTCTTACGCAACAATACAAATCTGCATATAAACAAAATGCTGCACTACATCACCAAAGATGTTTCCATCAAATGTACTTGTTGTGGATAAAAGGCTGTGCGTGGTGACGTAGTGCAACATTTCCACGGACAGTTAAAGGAGAAGTTTACATACACCTTAGCCAAATACATTTAAACTCAGTTTTTCACAATTCCTGACAGGGAATTTTTACTAGGATTAAATGTCTTAGGTCAGTTAGGATCACCACTTTATTTTAAGAATGTGAAATGTCAACAAAAAAAATAGTACAGAATGATATATTTCAGCCTTCAGTTCTTCCATCACATTCCCAGTTGGTCAGAAGTTTACATACAATCAATTAGTATTTGGTAGCATTGCCTTTAAATTGTTTAACTTGGGTCAAACGTTTTGGGTAGCCTTCCACAAGCTAGCCTTACCACAATAAGTTAAGAAGAATGGGCCAAAATTCAACTGACAGTAACTGAGTCAGGTTTGTTGGCCTCCTTGCTCACACATGCTTTTTCGGTTCTGCCCACAAATTTTCTATAGGATTGAGGTCAGGGCTTTGTGATGGTCACTCCAATACCTTGACTTTGTTGTCCTTAAGCCATTTTGCCACAACTTTGTAAGTATTATTGGGGTCATTGTCCATTTGAAAGACCCATTTGCGGTCAAGCTTTAACTTGACTGATGTCTTGAGATGTTGCTTTATTTTATCCACAATTTTCCTTCCTCATGATGCCATTTATTTTGTGAAGTGCACCAGTCCCTCCTGCAGCAAAGCACCCCCACAGCATGATGCTGCCACCCCCGTGTTTCACGGTTGGGATGGTGTTCAGCTTGCAAGCCTCCCCCTTTTTCCTCCAACGATGGTCATTATGGCCAAACAGTTCTATTCTTGTGTCATCAGACCAGAGGACATTTCTCCAAAAAGTACAATCTTTGTCCCCATGTGCAGTTGCAAACCGTAGTCTGGCTTTTTTAATGGCGGTTTTGGAGCAGTGGCTTCTTCCTACACATACTGAGTGAGCCCACTCTGGTCTTGGCACATGAGCACTAGACAACAGCTCAGTCATAGATACAGTGAGGGTATAGCCTACATGATGATTATTATGACTAGAGAGAGAGATCATTTTTATTTGTCTAATGGCAGTCAAGCATCGATCATGACCAGAAAAAGACCCTGGATATTTGTTGGAAAGGAGGATCAAGCTCAAGACCTTGTACTTTCACCACCCTGTGAAGTTCATCACTTATTTCATCTGTAGTAAACTACGGTTTCCTGAGTCGTAGTGGGAAGACTACACAACATGTCATCATGTGACTACAATATGATGTTATTATAGCAATATTGGCACATAAAAGCATTTCCATTACTCACATAATTCATCTTAGACATAAAACCATCCCCACCGTGTCTAGCGTATTTTGTTTAGTGACATTTGCTGTTTCCATCTGGCCCGTTGGGACATTTGTCCCCCCCCCCACGTACTTTAATCTCAAAAATGACAGATGGAAACCTGGTTAGTGTTTCTGAAACTAAACTGAAATCAAGAATATAACAGCCAATCAATATCATGTACCCTGCAGGATAACAAAAACTGCAATGCTGCTAGAAACAAGCTTCCACTACAACTCTGAAAAACCAACGCCAACTCAAGATGGAAACAGCTAAACAAGAAGCACACTACTTACTTTTTAGGTCTCGGATGAAGGAGACAGGCTTGATGGCATTTCCTGTGTTGGCAAAGGCTTGGATGATGTGGTTCTGCATTATACAAATCATACAGAAACCCGACTGGTGACCTGAAATGCACAGGAATAGAATAATGAGGTGAAGTCACCATCATTACCCCCACCAAACTGGCCAAGTCACCGTCATTACCCCCACCAGACTGGCCAAGTCACCGTCATTACCCCCACCAGACTGGCCAAGTCACCGTCATTACCCCCACCAGACTGGCCAAGTCACCGTCATTACCCCCACCAGACTGGCCAAGTCACCGTCATTACCCCCACCAGACTGGCCATGTCACCGTCATTACCCCCACCAGACTGGCCAAGTCCCGTCATTACCCCCACCAGACTGGCCAAGTCACCGTCATTACCCCAACCAGACTGGCCAAGTCACCGTCATTACCCCCACCAGACTGGCAAAGTCACCGTCATTACCCCAACAGACTGGCCAAGTCAAGTTACCGTCATTACCCCCACCAGACTGGCCAAGTCACCATCATTACCCCCACCAGACTGGCCAAGTCACCGTCATTACCCCCACCAGACTGGCCAAGTCACCGTCATTACCCCCACCAGACTGGCCAAGTCACCGTCATTACCCCCAACAGACTGGCCAAGTCACCGTCATTACCCCCAACAGACTGGCCAAGTCACCGTCATCACCCCAACAGACTGGCCAAGTCAAGTTACCGTCATTACATCAACAAACTGAGGAAGTCATTTGACTTCCAGCACAACAGTTCTCTTAAACATATGTTCGTTGCTTATTGTGTGTCAGATGTTGGCTGTTTGGCTTATGACATATGAATCAATTTCTTATATTGTGAATGCACACAAACCCATTGTTTTTAAGCAAACAATATGCTTTCAGAAACATTTCAGTTGAATGCATTCAGTTGAACAACTGACTAGTCATCCCCTTTTACTCATGGTGGTAGAGCTGTTGGACATGTGCCCCTTTCCATCCAACCTTTGAGGTCATTTCTAGACAATATGTTTGTCCATTTAGGGGACCTGTTTAGTCTCAAAAACTAGAAGCAAAAGATTTGTATTGACCCATTTAATGTTTTCGCACTACAACACCTATATTGTGCCATTCAAAAAGGTATGTAACCAGAGGTCAACTGAACTACTCACAGGCACGACTGTGCTCCTTGGAGAGGAGATAGTTTGCCAGGGGCGGTGTGTAGGTGAGACACTGCACAGTGGAGTTAAGGAAGCAGGTGTTGCCCAGGTTGTGGAGGCCGGCTCCCACCCGGTAGACACGCTCCCAGCGCATGGAGAGTCTGTTCCCAGGGAAGAGCATCTTCTGCGGGGCGGGGATACCATCACTCTGGCCCCCACACTGGTTGTCTGAAACTGGTGGATGGAGGAGTGAGATTAATTACAGAAATTGCATGGATAATTCAGAAAAGCCATTGAGAATAGTTCAGCAGACAAACTCAACAATTCAGCCAAACTCGATCACGTCACCAAAAACCCAGTAGAGAGAAACACTCGTGGTGAATTGAGCTGTTCTGATGTTTTGAGCTGTTGAGCTGTTCTGGGTGTTGAAGAATATTGAAGTGTGTTAATTCTGTGGTAGTGAAAACTAGATTCAACAAACCTCTTGAATGGCTGAGGGAGAGAGTAAATTTCTCAGTCAATGGCCTTACCTTGCCTCTTGATCTGAGCGGGCTCTGTGCTGGCCCTCTGACCCGACGTGGCCCCCTCACTGCCGCGGGGGTTGAGGATCACATATTTGGTCTTGAGACTGTCCAGCTGATAGGAGAAGCCTTTGCTGGCCGGCTCAAACTCAATCTTCTGCAGCAGGACCTTCTTGGCCGAGGAGGCCAGCAGCTTATTGAGGTCGCTATCGTCGCCCGCCGAGGAGTCCTTCCGGCCGGGCTTCAGGGCCTCCTTGAGCTTGTCCACTATAGGCATCGTTTGAGCATCACTGTGGATGAGACAGAGGGTGGGATTCAGGAATCAGAATCACCTTTGCTTACATGTACCAAGGAATTTGACCTGGTGAAATGGTACTGACAAGAAGAACACAGAAAAACGTATGAAGACATAATCCACACAAGCCTACAGTATAGATAAAACAAAATCAGAACAATTACACACAATAAGGCCAGTTTGAGACTAGTCAATTAAATCACATAGGAATAAACACTAAATTCCACAGTGTATATAGATGTTTTTCAGCATGCCTAGGAATAAAAGTCATGATACCATAACAATAATACACCTGGGAAATCTTACTGAGCAGCAATTGGTCTCAACCTTGTGTAGCACATCCACAAGACCCAGTCCACAGTACAGTACTGCAGCGTCATCGTTCCCTCAGAGAGAGAGGCTACTGTAGCAGTGAATGTCTATTTCCTGTCAGTGATTCCTAAACTGGCAACCCGGACTGTAAACCCGGACTGTAAACTGGCAACCCGGGCTGTAACCCCGGGCTGTAAACTGGCAACCCGGGCTGTAAGCATGGAACTAGTGCTTTTCGGCCAGAGAGCGGCATATTATGTGAGCAGCAGCATATTATGGCAAGAGGACTGAGTATCTGAGGAGTCAGGCTGGGACTTGGCAGCCGTCTCGGTTGTTATGCAAGATAGTGGAGGCGGGCATCATGTGTGTGTTCATGCTCGTGCATGTGTGTGTAGCGGGGAGAGAGACTCGACACAAGCACAACTGCTGTCTACCAGGTCAGATACTCATGTTTGGTCTATTCCTACATCAATCAAGTCAGCGCCATCCCAACCAGCAACAGTCCACTGTCACAAAGGAAAGACTGGTGTGGTAACAGTCATGCTGTTTGTTACATGTCCTCAGAATGCCTTCAGTTATTCCAAGTGCAATCTGTGTTATATTTGTTTTATTCATTCAGTTGTAACCGTTGATTATTTTTTTCACCTCAGGGCCCAATTTCATAAAGCGTTAGAGAAGGAGTGTTGATCTCAAATAAGTTTGCCTTTCAGATATTCTAGTGAATATCTGACAGATGGAAGCTGATCCTAGATCAGCACTCTTAGTCAGATGTTTCTGAATACAGGCCAGGTTGGTTATGCTCTAAGAAGAGCTACAGAATTGGTTGTAAAAGACAGGCTATACTGCACATCACTTGTGTGCTTAATATGGGACTGAGTAGTGAAATAGGCTAGATACTGGTCCTCTGTGGCTCAGTTGGTAATGCATGGCTCTTAAAAAACGCCAGGATAGTGGGGTCGACTCCCAGGAGAAAAATCTACACACGGATGACTAAGTTGCTTTGGATAAAAGAAGCCTAAGGCATATCTCATATCTATACCTACTGCCATACAGTGGGGCAGAAAAGTATTTAGTCAGCCACCAATTGTGCAAGTTCTCCCACTTAAAAAGATGAGGCCTGTAATTTTCATCATAGGTACACTTCAACTATGAGAATGAGAAAAACAAATCCAGAAAATAACATTGTAGGATTTTTAATGATTTTATTTGCAAATTATGGTGGAAAATAAACTTTTGTTATTGACCAAATACTTCTCAATACTTTGTTATATACCCTTTGTTGGCAATGACAGAGGTCAAACGTTTTCTGTAAGTCTTCACAAGGTTTTCACACACGGTTGCTGGTATTTTGGCCCATTCCTCCATGCAGAACTCCTCTAGAGCAGTGATGTTTTGGGGCTGTTGCTGGGCAACACGGACTTTCAACTCCCTCCAAAGATTTTCTATGGGGTTGAGATCTGGAGACTGGCTAGGCCACTCCAGGACCTTGAAATGCTTCTTACGAAGCCACTCCTTCGTTGCCCGGGCGGTGTGTTTGGGATCATTGTCATGCTGAAAGACCCAGCCCCATTTCATCTTCAATGCCCTTGCTGAAGGAAGGAGGTTTTCACTCAAAATCTCACAGTACATGGGCCCCATTCATTCTTTCCTTTACACGAATCAGTCGTCCTGGTCCCTTTGCAGAAAGACAGCCCCAAAGCATGATGTTTCCACCCCCATGCTTCACAGTAGGTATGGTG
Source organism: Oncorhynchus mykiss (assembly GCF_013265735.2). Classification (NCBI taxonomy): domain Eukaryota; kingdom Metazoa; phylum Chordata; class Actinopteri; order Salmoniformes; family Salmonidae; genus Oncorhynchus; species Oncorhynchus mykiss. The sequence continues at coordinate 92,146,751 of NC_048576.1, read as the reverse complement.
TTCTTTGGATGCAACTCAGCATTCTTTGTCCTCCAAACACGACGAGTTGAGTTACCACCAAAAAGTTTTATTTTGGTTTCATCTGACATTCTCCCAATCTTCTTCTGGATCATCCAAATGCTCTCTAGCAAACTTCAGACGGGCCTGGACATGTACTGGCTTAAGCAGGGGGACACGTCTGGTACCGCAGGATTTGAGTCCCTGGCGGAGCAGTGTATTACTGATGGTAGGCTTTGTTACTTTGGTCCCAGCTCTCTGCAGGTCATTCACTAGGTGTGGTTCTGGGATTTTTGCTCACCGTTCTTGTGATCATTTTGACCCCACAGGGTGAGATCTTGCGTGGGCAGATCGAGGGAGATTATCAGTGGTCTTGTATGTCTTCCATTTCCTAATAATTGCTCCCACAGTTGATTTCTTCAAACCAAGCAGCTTACCTATTGCAGATTCAGTCTTCCCAGCCTGGTGCAGGTCTACAACTTTGTTTTTGGTGTCCTTTGACAGATCTTTGGTCTTGGCCATAGTGGAGTTTGGAGTGTGACTGTTTGAGGTTGTGGACAGGTGTCTTTTATACTGATAACAAGTTCAAACAGGTGCCATTAATACAGGTAATGAGTGGAGGACAGAGGAGCCTCCTAAAGAAGAAGTTACAGGTCTGTGAGAGCCAGAAAGCTTGCTTGTTTGTAGGTGACCAAATACTTATTTTCCACCATAATTTGCAAATAAATTCATAAAAAAATCCTACAATGTGATTTTCTGGATTTTTTTTCTTCTAATTTTGTCTGTCATAGTTTAAGTGTACTACCTATGATGAAAATTACAGGCCTCTCATATTTTTAAGTGGGAGAACTTGCACAATTGGTGGCTGACTAAATACTTTTTTGCCCCACTGTATAGGCAAGACTAGGTCAGCAGGTAGCCTAGTGGTTAGAGCGTTGGGCCAGTAACCGAAAGGTTGCTGGATTGAATCCTCGAGCTGACAAGGTAATTTTTGTAATAATATTCTGCCGTTCTACTCCTGAGCAAGGCAGTTAACCCACTGTTCCCCAGTAGGCCGTCATTGTAAATAAGAATTTGTTCTGACTTGCCTAGTGAAATAAAGATTAATATAAATAAATGCATGTTTTTTAAGTCTACTCCAAATAGGCTAGCTGGAATAGTCAGCATGAGAATGATTGAATAGGCTACATTCCATTAACTCAAAAGATATGGTGAGCTGTTAAAAACCCAGCACGCTTAGAGTAAACAAAGGACTGCTACACAAACCTTGCGTCAACTTGATGTACGACCAGCAAACTATAGCGCTATATGTTAGTGATGCACTAGCATGCTGCCATTGAGGGGTTGAAACACACCGGGGAGAGGGAACAGCTCTTGGTCAACCACACAGACACAGGAAGGACCAGTCACAGAGCAGTGTTCTGTTCAAACCCACACTTGACGGAGAAAAGGGAGGGAGCCTGACTCATCATTAGATCTGGCAGTGACGTAGCTGAGGGAGGAGAGCAGGGGGGCTGCACATGCAGCATCACACGCACAAGGGCAGACTAACCTTCATGTGCTGCTACTGATAGAATTAACAATCACACAGCCCACAATGAGATGTAATGGGTGGACCACCTACAGGGATTTTCAGTTTATTCACCAAACCGTTTCTATAGGGGTGCTGTTCTACCCAACCATTGGACCATATAGGCGAGGCTACCACACAGAACGATATGCCACTGTCAGAGACACCGTGGACCCATGACACTACATACTGTTTTAATGACATCACAATCAAGAAAACTCTAGGCTTTTTACTTAGATACTGATACCAGGATTAGTATCACAATAGTCAATACCAAAATGATACCACGGCAACAAAAGGTGTATTAGCCTAAGTCACAGAATAGCACTTCTAGACAGAAACAGCTATTTGGCTGTTCAATCACTAGGCATCCTGAGTGCAATAAACACATTTGAACTTTTTCACATCAACATTTTTCAGAGACATCCATGCATGCATTAATTAAATCAAGTATACAATCAATTTGACTTTGACTTCATTTATTTCAATGGTAAATATATTGATGAACTGGTCAAATCAAGATGTAGCCTATTCACAATACAGGGGACTGCATATTGAATAGGAGTGAGAGAATGCATTGAGTTGAGCTTGTTTTGGCTGATTTCATGGGGCTTCAGATGGCAAACAATCTGTTTCCCTTCCAATTGGGACTCATTTTATTGTAGTGATAAACAACATCTGCATATAAGTAACTTATTTTATAAAAGTGTGTGCTCGCTCTTTAACCAGTAATGACATCATTCATGAGGCAGGGGGGGGGGGGGGGCAGCCCCAGGCCATATCAGAGAGGAAGAGGTGAAGTGAGAGGTCTCACTTTCGCCATAATACGCCCAAGGCATTTCTATGGGAATATTTTGGACCCAAGCTTGTCACCTGCCTTTGGGTCAACGACTCCCGTTGGTAGGGTGGAGACATGAGCATCCCATGATCCATATTCACACAGAGTCCGTTTGCAGAGGCAATAGATCATCTTTCAGAGAGATGTAAGATCGATTAAGTGAATGAATAAAGTTGTGGTGGCAATCGGATAAAACAAAATTTAAAAGTATTTTTCCATTATGGTTTGCAAACAAAAAAATGCCGACATGCAAACAGTAAGCTACTGCCTTTATAAGTGTGCACATTATTATTAGCAAAATATAGGGTTGCACATTTTGGGGAATATTCAGAGGTGGAAACTTTGTGGGAATTAACAGAAATATATGCAAGCTAATATTAATATAATTTAAATATATATGTTTTTTGGATTGGATTGAATTGGATTGGATACTTCACCTTTGGATATATTTACCATATCACATGGAGACAGAAACATACACCTTATAAGTAGACAGACAATTGTAAATTATTAAATCCTCCCAATATAATATTTTTTAAACAATTTAGTTATGAATTGAACTTTAAATGAGTTGACTCTTCACATGGAAGGATTTCACTGATGATCGCCAATGATCCCTCGCATCTCCCAGAAACATTTTCAACATACATACATAGAAAATGATAGTCTAGAAACTAAAGCTTTGGTTGTCTTCCTCTCAGGCTTCCATGTCTTCTCCCTGGACCTCCTCAACATCCACCTCTTGAACATCAAACTCTCAGGCCTCACATTCACTTTCCAACCCTGTTGAGGATGGCTCGCTGTCAGGCTCAAAAAGTCTCACATTTGCCCAGATGGCCACCAATTTTTCAACCCCTGCATTGGTCAGCCTGTTGCGTGCTTTGGTGTGTGTGTGTTCCCAGACAAGGACCAGTTGCTCTCTGAGGCAGCTGATGTTGGTGGGATTTGGAGGATGATGGAGACAACAGGGGAATGAGCCTCAGATCCACAAAGTCCCTTCCACCTGGTGGCTGATGAGATAACCTGGCACAACTACCATTTTGCAATTCCATTCCAAAGCACTTGCTTGAAAGTGTACTTGGCCAGACTGCCAAGAACCTTGCCCTCATCCAGGCCACGGTGGCGAGACACAGTAATGATGACACCATAGGCCTTGTTGATCTCTGCACCAGACAGGATGCTCTTGCAAGAATACTTGGGGTCAAATATGTACACTGCTCCGTGTATGGGCTTCAGGCAGAAGTCTTCACGCTTCTTGATGTATTTCAGAACTGCAGTTTCCTCTGCTTGGAGCAACAGTGAAGTGGGCAGGGCAGTACGGATTTATTCTCTTACATCTGCAAGCAGAGTGAACATCAGACAGGATGGCATTGTCTCCCTCAATCCGTGCAATGGCTACCGCTATAGGTTTCAGGCTGCTTTACCACTCTCTCCCAAAATACATAATCCAGGATGATCCTCTTGACGGGGCTATCCATATCAGCAGACTGATATGGCTATTTCTTGGGGAGACTGTCAAACATAATGACACCACCACCCCAACCAACGGGTGTTGCTGGGCAGCTTCAATGTGCTGCTCTTATTCTTCTCACTTTGCTTGGTGAGGTAGATTGCTGATATAACTTGATGACCCTTCACATACCTAACCATTTCCTTGGCTCTATTGTAGAGTGTATCCATTGTTTTCAGTGCCATGATGTCCTTGAGGAGCAGATTCAATTCATGAGCAGCACAGCCAAAGGGTGTGATGTGAGGGTAGGAGTCCTCCACTTTAGACCAAGCAGCCTCCATTGTCTGTCAACAGTGAAAATACCTTCTGTGGTCCAAGGTCATTGATGACTGACTTCAGCTCATCTGCAATGTTGAGACCGGTGTGTCTGTTGTCCCGTGTGTCTGTGCTCTTGTAGAATACTGGTTGAGGAGTGGAGATGATGTAGTTAATTATTCCTTGCCCACAAACATTTGACTACCAATCAGAGATGATTGCATTACAGTCTGCTTTCTCTATGATTTGCTTGACCTTCACTTGAACTCTGTTGACCTCTGCATCCAGCAAATGAGTAGATAAGTAGTCTGGTTGGAGGGGTGTATGCTGGGCGAAGAACATTCAAAAATCTCTTCCAATACACATTGCCTGTGAGCATCAGAGGTGAACAAATTGCATGCACAGCTCGAGCAAGACATTCATCAGCATTTCTCTGACTAAGTTCCTCCAATGAGTAAAAAAAACTACTGATTCCAGGAGGCCCATGAGCTGTTGCTATTGATAAGGTCTCTGATTCATTATTTTCACCCCAAATAGAAGTAGAGGGACTTTTGTCAGAGGTTGCTTATTGTGAGCGCTGAGGGAACTTAATGCACTTGGCCAGATGATTCTGCATCTTTGTTGCATTCTTTACATCTGATTTGGCACAGTATTTGTAAATGTGCACCGCTTTTCCTTCTACATTAGCTGCAGTGAAATGTCTCCACACATCAGATAAATGCCATGGGCGCACTTCTTGTAAAGATTAGAAAAAGGAATTTCAAAAATACAATTCCATGTACAGATAACTATTTAAGCATTTAGATTAAACTCCTTTGTAAGATAAATGTTTTAAAATGAAACATGTATTGAAACAGGTGAATTAACACTCAGACTCAAGCAAGTTAAAACTAACAAGCAGAAATTATTCACAAGTTAGAAATGATTTAAACACTTTGCTGTAGGCTACAATTTACAAGTTTTTAAAAATTGTCATAAAATATATTCACCCCACCTAGTATTGTAATCAAAACTTAACAGAAAGCATGTAGTCCTTGGCTCAGACAGTGTAGTAGTGTGGGTTCAATTGAATCTCATTAGTGTGCAAGATCTTCAGAATCAGCTGTACATGTGACGGGAGAACGTAATGCAGAGGGTTGCAATTCCATTGAATTGGGCATAGTTTAACCAAAATATGTCACTAGACTAGAATTTCCTTACATGTATCCCACAAAAAAGGTCCGCTGTTATAAGCTAACTTTTTGATGAATTTACACAAAACTCCCCAAATTCACCGGAAAGTTTCCAACCCTTTGCAACCCTAGCAAAAAAACATCAGAAAAAGAGACTGAGGGGCAAAATACAGACCCTCAAATGGTTGGGATTTGGAGGTGAAAATGTAAGATTTAAGCAGCTACATTCTCTCCACAGCTCTACCAATCTGTCATAATTATGGGTAAATCCTGCCTATTTCCACAATTTCTCATCTTAAAATCTGATATTAAACCCTACTACTACTATTCTTAAGACCAAAAAACACTTTGTATTCAGAATCTTTTTTACAATACAGACCATTTTAAATTTGTGGCTGTGGTAGCTGTTGGTTTCATCTTTGCCGTCGATGATTGGGTCTCACATGCTTGCCCAATCGCACCGTATCCATCCTCATACTACAAGATACAACTAAATTGTGCCCGAATATTAAATCAGGACATCCCACCGGGGTTCTGGAGAACGGAACAGCCAAAATCAGCGTGTCCTTGACCCGCTCAAACTACACGAGTCCCAATGACCTGATCCTAGCCCATGTTCATAGGATTTCATCTCAAACATAAAAATGTGTCTGGGACAGCAAAAACGTGTCAAAGATTGTGTAGTGTATGCACGGCAATAACCCACAACAACGAGACTGGTTATGCCGAACATACACCACGCCATTTTGCCATCTTGTAGTATGAGCAGTACTATGATGCGATTGGCTATTGGCAGCAGTCCATGCCCAATGAGCACTCAGCATGTGAGACCAAAACAATGATGGCGAAGAGGAACACAACAACAACCCGCACCGTGTGGACCAAGGTGATGGAAAACTGATTGGTGGATGCCTTTTCAATGGACGGGTTCATTTTACATGGTCAGGTGCTCCAGCTTAGCAAAGTTCGCCCATTTAAGAAGATTCCAAGAGTCTTAAAAAAAAATCTCCACTCACCCGGGGCACCGAGCCATGCAAAACAAACTCCACCAATATTAGATTGCGTCCTACCATGACAAAAACAAAAAAAATCTAATTTATTATTATCCATATTCTGTGCACCCATGTCTTTTGGGATGTTTCTGCACATAATAATGTACACATTATCTCAACACCAATAAAGCAGCTCAACGTTAGCGTGTCGGCATTTTTCCCTACCACAATTGAAACGTAGGGGGATCAACTAAGGAATCATTGTGTTATGTGAGCACCACAGTCCTGGGGTTGAAGATTGATGGAATTAAAGATTTGGGACAAGGAGACATGTAAATGTGAGCACATCCAAGTTGTTACGATTGTATTAGTCGTGTGGTGTATGCCCAGCATTAGCTACTTGCCACAAATAGCTATATGTTAGTATTACAAACCGGCTTCTGATCGAAATCGTCCATATGTTTCGACTAGGAGGTTCAGCATGGAAGATGCTGAATCTGAAGTCTTGACATCGGCTATAAACCCAGCGAGTCCCATGGACATGGACATTTTCAAACACTGAACTACTGTCGGGAAACTAGCCAACTTCCCTGACTGAGACTTGAGCAGTGTTTACAAAAAAAAAGTATGCACAGGATTGTGAAGTGTAGCTAGCAAGTTAACCTAGCTATTCCAGTAATATACTGTTTACTAGCTCGCGCTCTGCCCCTTAAGTACAACAATACCATAGTTCACTAGCTTCCGGCCATCTACTGCAAAGTTAACATGTGTTTGTAGATTGTTAGTTCGCTAAATAAGACACGGCGACGAAGTCGCTAGCAAAGATTTTACAGACAGAGCAAGCTAACTAGCCGGCCATGTTGGCTGCAGTAACTACTAACGTTACATAGTAAGTCAGTAGCTAGCAAGCCAGGTTAGATACTAGACATTCTAGCTAGCTTAGCCATCAAACGTTAACTAATCTGCAAAGCGAGCCAAATACATTGCAATTTCTGTGACATTTTTATTTAATTGTTATGGGGCCTCGTTCAGTATGTACTTATCTGTGTATCTAACTTGCTATTTAGCTAGCCAACGTGACCAAGGCAATGTAATTAGCTCGTCTATCGTCGCTAGTCGAACCTGGTCTGGTCAAAATGTCTCCACGCGGAGTACTGTGGGTCACGGAGAGGCAAACGTTAGCTAGCGTCCGAGTTGGAAACACGTAACTTTAGTTACTACGCTAGCCGATAAACAAACAGGCTTTAGATGAAGGATAATAGTTAACGTTATTCGTTACATGTATCTATTTGTAACAACTGAAAACTGACACTGAATGGGTAGCTAGCTAGCTAACAAAAATAACCACGTAACATCAGCAAGCTAACTGTTTACTGCTAGCTTTCTGGTTAGCAACTTTGCTAACGACTAACGTGGCGTCTCGATGCTGCAATGTGGTTAGCTAGCTACCCCCCAACCTCCTCACAATATCCGTCAGATGTTTAGTCCTTATAAAAACAGATCGATAGACTGATCATTCTTAAATATCATTAGTAACACTCACCTTAAGTTCAATCATCCGAAAACGACGACTGTTTGGCGATAAAGACACTCTGCCTGGCTACAGTTCCTTAATTGTGTTACATTCTTTCCCCCATGCTGCATTCTGAGAGGGTGTGGGCAAGCATGACTGACAGATTTGTGAAGCCAATGAAAATGCAGGTTAGCAAATCAAATCAAATTGTATTTGTCACATGCGCCGAATACATCATGTGTAGGTAGACCTTACCGTGAAATGCTTACTTACAAGCCCATAACCAACAATGAGGTTAAATAAATAGATTTAGGAAAATATTTACTAAAAAAACTCAAGTAAAACATTCAATAAAAAGTAACCCAATAAAATAACAATAACGAGGCCCTATACAGGGGGTTCCGGTACCGAGTCAATGTGGGGACACAGGTTAGTCAAGTTAATTTGTACATGTAGGTAGGGGTAGTGACTATGCATAGATAATAAACAGCAAGTAGCCGCAGTGTGTGTGTGTGTGTGTGTGTGTTGGGGGGGTCAATGTAAATAGTCTGGGTGACCATTTGGTTAATTGTTCAGCAGTCTTATGGCTTGGGGGTAGAAGCTGTTAAGGAGCCTTTTGGACCTAAACTTGGTGCTCCGGTACCGCTTGCCGTGCGGTAGTAAAGAGAACAGTCTATGACTTGGGTGACTGGAGGTCTTTGACACATTTTTGGGCCTTCCTTTGACACCGCCTAGTATATACGTACCAGTCAAAAGTTTGGACACACCTACTCATTCAAGGGTTTTTCTTTATTTTTACTATTTTCTACATTGTAGAATGATAATGAAGACATCAAAACTATGAAATAACACACATGGAATCATGTAGTAACCAAAAAAGTGTTAAACAAATCTAAATATATTTTATATTTGAGATTCTTCAAAGTAACAACCCTTTGCCTTGATGACAGCTTTGCACACTCTTTGCATTCTCTCAACCAGCTTCATGATGTAGTCACCTGGAATGCATTTCAATTAATAGGTATGTCTTCTTAAAAGTTCATTTGTGGAATTGATTTCCTTCTTAAGCCAATCAGTTGTGTTGTGACAATATTTTATTTTAATTTTATTTATTTAACCTTTATTTAACCAGGTAGGCTAGTTGAGAACAAGTTCTCATTTGCAACTGCGACCTGGCCAAGATAAAGCGTAGCAATTTGACACATTCAACAACACAGAGTTACACATGGAATAAACAAAACATACAGTCAATAATACAGTAGAACAAAAGAAAACCAAAAGTCTACATACAGTGAGTGCAAATGAGTTAAATGAAGGAAATAAATAGGCCATGGTGGCGAAGTCATTACAATATAGCAATTAAACACTGGAATGGTAGATAGGGATTGTATACAGAAGATAGCCATATTTGGTAAGTCTATATTATGGCAAGAACAGCTCAAATTAGCAAAGAGAAACAACAGACATGAAGATCAGTCAATCCGTAAAATTTCAACAACTTGTGCAGTCACAAAAACCTTCAAGCGCTATGATGAAACTGAGGACCGCCACAGGAAAGGAAGACCCAGAGTTACCTCTGCTGCAGAGGATACGTTCTTTAGAGTCACCAGCCTCAGAAATTACAGCCCAAATAAATGCTTCAAAGTTCAAGTAACAGACACATCTCAACGTCAACTGTTCAGAGGAGAATGCGTGAATCAGGCCTTCATGGTCAAATTGCTGCAAAGAAACCACTACTAAAGGACACCAATAATAAGAAGAGACTTAATTGGGCCAAGAAACACAAGCAATGGACATTAGACTGGTGGAAATTTGTCCTTTGGTCTGATGTGTCCAAATTTGAGATTTTTGTTTCCAACCGCTGTGTATTTGTGAGATGCAGCGTAGGTGAAATGATGATCTCTGCATGTGTGGTTCCCACCGTGAAGCATGTAGGAGGAGGTGTGGTGGTGTGGGGGTGCTTTGCTGGTGACACCGTCAGTGATTTATTTAGAATTCACCCTTAATCAGCATGGTTACCATAGCATTCTGCAGCGATACGCCATCCCATCTGGTTTGGGCTTAGTGGGACTATCATTTGTTTTTCAACAGAACAGTGACCCAACATACCTCCAGGCTGTGTAAGCGCTATTTGACCAAGGAGGAGAGTGATGGAGTGCTTCATCAGATGACCTGGCCTCCACAATCACCCGACTTCAACCCAATTGAGATGGTTTGGGATGAGTTGGACTGCAAAGTGAAGGAAAAGCAGCCAACAAGTGCTCAGAGCCGCCCAAAATCCATCTCGCTCCATCTTGTCCCACTGCCACAGCCACTGGGCTTCCTCTCATCATCATATTTGGTGGTGAGTGGAAACGCCAAACTGATGCCTCAGATTCATACATCCGGTGAAACATATGGCTCATTGTTCTATCTGTGGTAACGTGCTGGAAATCCAGAGGATTTCATTGATTGATGTAATTGAAAACACAGTGCTTGGCTGTTATGTAACAACATGAATTATGGCATGTTATTATGTATTTCTTGTTTTTAATTTCTCAATAAATGTATCATACCCCCCAATTAAATGTTTTTTATATAAGAATATGAATCACTTATTGTGCACATGCAATCTCAAATAAGAGATGCCCTCAATTAAGAATGTAAACTTTTGAATCTAGCATAGCCTTGAACTGTCACATAAACATTAATGGACCTCTACCATTTTCAATGACCCCAACACTAAAGTTTATTCCATCCTGTGATTTTGACCACTTTCTTCATGTGGAATGTAGTAATAATTGTACATTTCCAGTGTATTCCAGAGGGCACTCTGTAATCAAATACAGTCAACACGGGCAGGCACATAGATCTGTCAGCAGGAGGAGCCATTTTACCACCGTAAAAATTCAGCATGACGAACAACTCCAATATGGGCATAATAATAATTATTGATAATAATGGGTGAAATATTGTGTCATATAAATTCTGCTGCACAATTGCCGAACAAGTAAATAAACACATCAGATGTATATCTAAACTTTTATTTGTATCGTCTGTCCAATGTCTGAAGATACCATACAGTCCCAATGACACAAGGAGTCATATGCATGCAAAAACTTCAGTTGCTTCTCCACAGTCTCATGTGGACCTAGCACGAGTCGTCCAATTTCATTCTACTTTTCTGCTAGTATTACATAAAGAGACACTTACTAATACAGAATTGATACCATGTACATTACAGGAGAATTTCATATTTTTTACGTGGATATACAAGTTTGGAGTTATATGATACAGTATCCCTGTCCTGTCGGCAAATGATTGATAAGTTATTATAGCAGTACAACATTGTGTTCAGTTTTTACTGAAGTAATACAACTGTAATTGTAGATGAACCTCTTGTAGAGGACAGGTCATGGTGAAGCAGAGCACCGGTAACCAACAAGCTACTCTGACAGGCTGGGTTCAAACCCAGGTGTCCAATGCACCACAAGACTATGTTAGCCCGCTAAGCTAAAACCTTGGCAATAGCTTGGGGAGCTAATACAAATCTTCAGTGGAGATTATGGCATGCTACAATATGGGTCTGATCTGTTTTGTGAAGTAACTACGTGTACTGTAAAGTGAACAGAAAACTGTGCCAAACATATTCCCTTTACCCCAATCACAATTCGAGAATATTCACACAAAAAAAAGTTTGTGTTTTTTACAAAGAACACATGTAATTTGCAAAAAGGTATAACGAATCTCCCAATTTCTCTACTGAAATATGTTCTTACACAGAGGCATTACACCAAGAGACAAAACAACCAAAGCAAAATCTTATAATTATACCAGAACTAAACAAATATAAAATACGTACATAACATAAAAATGGAAGATTCAATGACCTTGTTTTCAGACTGTACTGTGTGGCATGTGCAGTGTAGGTATATAAACATAGCAGCCAGGTTTACAGTCTCCGTTGCAGAGAAATCAACAAAGGGTTTTGTCCATAGTAAGACCTTAGATAAGCCAGTTAATATTATAATAGGAATGATGAAGCACTTCTAGTTATACGACACTGCACCTATTTTTTTTTAGACCACTCCTGTCTAGTACATTAAAATTAACATAATATTTATCCCACCGAAGAATATACACCAAGAATAATATTATCAGACTTATGAAGCAAGGAAGAAAGAATCTGAGCAGCGGAGGCTGGTGGGAGGAGCTATAGGAGGATGGGCTCATTGTAATGGCTGGAATGGAATAAATGGAACGGTATCAAACCAGATGTTTGACTCATTCAATTTATTCCATTTCAGCTATTATAATGAGCCCATCGTCCTATAGCTCCTCCCACTAGCCTCCACTGCATCTGAGTAATGTTTAATTTGGTCAATGACATTACAAAACTGAAGCCCTGGTTTCGACCTAAACTACTTCAGGGCTACGTTCAGGAGGCTAGTGTTGAATGTTGTAGGCAAAGGTTGAATGTTGCAGATAGAAATGCCATGAATAGAGCTTACATGATTCCTTCCTTTATGTCAGAGAAACATGTTTGTTCTTCATGTATTTAAACATACGATCGGAACGTTCTACAATATTGTGCCCAGCTGAACATGCCCCAGGCTTTAGGATGGTATTTTTTAGGAATAATGTTCTATTTAGAAACACGACCACATCAACCAACAACACTTTGATATCACCCTTTTGGGTTTCAATAACACCTTTGGTTCCAGTTTAAAAACGATCGACAAATGAACGGCACAAGTTCAATTAATACTTGAAGCTCTATATTTGATTTGTAGTTTATTTTTATTGCACTTGTACAAGAAGTGACCAGTAAGCGCTTTTAGAGCGGTGAGGGGGTCAGAAAGTGCTGTTTTCTCCAGATTGTTGCTCTCTTGCATACGGACTATTTCCTGCAACCTGTCACCTGACCTCTCTATGTGACATCACAACTGGACAAGTCAATATGGGTCTTGTAATTCATTGATATTAACTACTTCACTGATTCATTTAATCATAATTATTTGGATTTGTAGCTTTGTGTACTTTTGTTTTTTCCATGTATTAATTGCAGACATCTTTAGTCACTCTGAACAGTAGGTGGATGGCCTGAAGAGTTTAGGGGTCTTCAATATCCAGGAACTCCTTCTTGGGTGGTGCTATCCCCCTGTACCAGGCACAGGACCCATCGCTCCTATTGATACAGGCAAAGTGTTGGGCCTGGGGACCGCTGTGGCTCTTTTCCATCACCCAGTCCGTCCACAGACACTCCTCTGGGGCGCTGATCGTACAGGGGATGGAAGTGCAGCGGATGATCTGTGGATCGGAGCAGAAAGAGAGAAAGACCAAGATCACCAACTGATCATTACCCCAATTCTCTAGCGTTTGCCAATGTGACCAGAGTAATATTTTTAAGAAAATGTGCTGTGTAAATATTGAACAAAACTGGTGTACTGTAATATTCCTATAATTCCCATCAAACACACCCACACACACCTTGCACTTGCAGCCACTCTCATAGCGTTGAGTCAAACTCTTCTTTTGTGTGGCACTCATGGCCTCCCAAGACTCAATAAAGTCACACAGTGTTACATGCATGGTTCCATCAGTCTCCAGCTTGCCTGCAGACAGAGGAGATAGTGAGTCTATGTCCCATAGAGAAAACATACTGATACAGACAGGAACACTGGAACTCTTCGAGTGGGTAACACTTTATAATAACTTGAATAAGCATTCATAAACTATTTATAACTAGTGTACATAAATACTTCAAATCAATTCATATTTCAATATTTATAAACATTTATAAGAATTATAAAATGGTTAATTCATAAGCATGTATAACATTTGTCATGATTCATTTAGAAATCTGCAGTTCCAACAATAACAAAGCAGACACCCCGCCACGGTTTTGGTAAAAAGCTGAGGGATGGGGCTGAAGAAACGTACCCTCAAATTCATAGACAGAGCTATAGATGCAAACACTGACCATGCATGTGATTAAAATGAAAACAAGCTTGTATTTTGGGTTCTGATGGGGTACAACAGTTGAACTAAAGACATTACTAATATACAAGCTATATTCTTCAAGAATCAATGGGTATACATCATTAATTTAAAAACAAACCTTTATTTAAAAAAAAGTTATTATAAATGAAAACCTGAAGTTGTACCAAAATGTATTGTTCTAAAGCACTTGTTTTCTCATACAGCATGCAGTCAGTAGGATGGTCAGTAGGATGGTCAGTGGGATGGTCAGTGGGATGGTCAGTGGGATGGTCAGTAGGATGGTCAGTGGGATGGTCAGTGGGATGGTCAGTAGGATGGTCAGTGGGATGGTCAGTAGGATGGTCAGTAGGATGGTCAGTGGGATGGTCAGTGGGATGGTCAGTGGGATGGTCAGTAGGATGGTCAGTGGGATGGTCAGTGGGATGGTCAGTAGGGTGGTCAGTAGGATGGTCAGTGGGATGGTCAGTAGGGTGGTCAGTGGGATGGTCAGTGGGATGGTCAGTGGGATGGTCAGTAGGATGGTCAGTGGGATGGTCAGTAGGATGGTCAGTAGGATGGTCAGTGGGATGGTCAGTAGAATGGTCAGGTAGAATGGTCAGTGGGATGGTCAGTAGGATGGTCAGTAGAATGGTCAGTAGGATGGTCAGTAGAATGGTCAGTGGGATGGTCAGTGGGATGCAGTCACTGGGATGGTCAGTAGGATGGTCAGTGGGATGGTCAGTGGGATGCAGTCAGTGGGATGGTCAGTAGGATGGTCAGTAGGATGGTCAGTGGGATGCAGTCAGTGGGATGGTCAGTGGGATGGTCAGTGGGATGGTCAGTAGGATGGTCAGTGGGATGGTCAGTGGGATGGTCAGTAGGATGGTCAGTAGGATGGTCAGTGGGATGGTCAGTGGGATGGTCAGTAGGGTGGTCAGTAGGATGGTCAGTGGGATGGTCAGTAGGGTGGTCAGTAGGATGGTCAGTGGGATGGTCAGTGGGATGGTCAGTAGGATGGTCAGTAGGATGGTCAGTGGGATGGTCAGTAGGATGGTCAGTGGGATGGTCAGTGGGATGGTCAGTAGGGTGGTCAGTAGGATGGTCAGTGGGATGGTCAGTGGGATGGTCAGTACGATGGTCAGTGGGATGGTCAGTGGGATGCAGTCAGTGGGATGCTCAGTAGGATGGTCAGTGGGATGGTCAGTAGGATGGTCAGTAGGATGGTCAGTAGGATGGTCAGTAGGATGGTCAGTGGGATGGTCAGTGGGATGGTCAGTAGGATGGTCAGTGGGATGGTCAGTAGGATGGTCAGTAGGATGGTCAGTGGGATGGTCAGTGGGATGCAGTCAGTAGGATGGTCAGTGGGATGGTCAGTGGGATGGTCAATAGGATGGTCAGTAGGATGGTCAGTAGGATGGTCAGTGGGATGGTCAGTGGGATGGTCAGTAGGATGGTCAGTAAGATGGTCAGTGGGATGGTCAGTGGGATGCAGTCAGTAGGATGGTCAGTAGGATGCAGTCAGTGGGATGGTCAGTAGGATGGTCAGGAGGATGGTCAGTGGGATGCAGTCAGTAGGATGGTCAGTAGGATGCAATCAGTGGGATGGTCAGTAGGATGGTCAGTAGGATGGTCAGTGGGATGCAGTCAGTAGGATGGTCAGTAGGATGCAATCAGTGGGATGGTCAGTGGGATGGTCAATAGGATGGTCAGTGGGATGCAGTCAGTAGGATGGTCATAATGCTGTAAGCATTTCTTGGTAGTTGAACCAGTGCTGGCAATAGATCTTGGTAACATAGTGAGAACCGCACCTGTGAAGAGATACTCCTTGTTGCCGTTGGTTTCCAGAGTAACGCCACAAACGGCTGAGGAGGGTGCAGTGAAGATGGCGTCGATATCCCGGTCAGGACCTTTAAACATCTGTCCAATCACAAGGAGAGGAAGAGAAGGATCTATCAAACATGTCCATATGCAGGTCTGAACTTCGCTGACTGCAGAAAGCACTTAATAAAAAGTCTGATCATACCTTGATCTGTTTGATGTCGTACTTGATCCTCTTGATGGTGTTGCCATAGACGTCATTACCAGCCTCAACCACTTTCTTTCCAACCACCTTGGCCCTGATCACTAGAAGAGCGGAAGAGAGGGAGACATGTTTTAACTCTACTGAAATAATCTATTTCCGTTTTACTGGTCAGTCAGACACTGACGGTTTAAGGGCGTTATGGGATGGAAGAGAACAACAGTAAAATGCTTTATAGACCCACGTTTTTACCGTCTGTTCAGACTGTGCATAAGTTTAGACTGTTTGGGTGTAACATATTGGCTAGGTTTGCTCCAAAACAGATGAAAGTCCGTTTTCCCTCCTGGTCCTAGATTCCTCGCTCTGGTCGTTTGCTTCTCCTTTAACAACATTCCTGGTTTAACTATGTTGTCCTGCCTTTAATTCAACACTCCTGGTTTAACTATGTTGTCCTGCCTTTAATTCAACACTCCTGGTTTAACTATGCTGCCCTGTCTTTAATTCAATACTCCTGGTTTAACTATGTTGCCCTGTCTTTAATTCAACACTCCTGGTTTAACTATGCTGCCCTGTCTTTAATTCAACACTCCTGGTTTAACTATGTTGCCCTGTCTGGTCTGCAGATGGTTCAGGTTCCAACCAGGTGCTGGTAGGAAGACTGAGGCACACTCCTGGTTTAACTATGTTGCCCTGTCTTTAATTCAACACGCCTGGTTTAACTATGTTGCCCTGTCTTTAATTCAACACTCCTGGTTTAACTATGTTGCCCTGTCTTTAATTCAACACGCCTGGTTTAACTATGTTGCCCTGTCTGGTCTGCAGATGGTTCAGGTGCCAACCATGTGCTGGTAGGAAGACTGAGGCACACTCCTGGTTTAACTATGTTGCCCTGTCTGGTCTGCAGATGGTTCAGGTGCCAACCAGGTGCTGGTAGGAAGACTGAGGCACATGAGTGTTTCATCAGCTGTAATCTGAGAGAGGAATGTGCCTGGCCTGCTCTGAGGAAGCTAGTCAGCAATCTTTTGGAAAACTTAACCAGAATGCAAGCATGCGCACAGGAAATCAGTCACACACTGGACGTTGTCACACACTGTCGGGCCCAGGCCCCTCCTCCCGAGCCCTCCGCCCATCAGTCTGGGTAGAAGGTGCTGACAGCGACACAAACCAGCCTCTCTTTTCTTCTTTCTCCTCATTTCACTCTGATTCAGGAGATTTTTAAAGGATTTGTTGTTGGACAAGGAAGGAAGAAATAGGCAGAAAGGTTGGAGTGGAAAAACATGGTCCTTGCCAAACAGATGAACTTCCTCTGTAACGATGTTAAGTTCCCTCTATTCCACAACTGTCTGTCATCATTAGGACCAGTACACCACAGAGATGTACTTGTTGCTTTATCACTGGAATTACAGTTTGTTTTTGTTTTGCAGACATCCTGATCCAATGAAATTACAGGAGACTGGGTTTGTTTCTAATAGCTGTACCAGCTACTTAAAGGGGACACTACACTCCGTTGTCAGAGTTTGCCAGAGGTTTACAGACCTTAAGATGGCTCCACATCCCCTACAATCGGTTCGGCAGAGCCAACTATGCCTCAACCAAAAATTAATTGAAAAGATAAGCACCACAAATACAGAAATTATATGGTGCTCATCTTTTCCATTCATTCGGGATTGTGGCATGTGGCTGTATCTACACAATACATAGCCTGGGATGTGTATTTATGGATCTACACAATATATAGCCTGGGATGTGTATTTGTGGGTCTACACAATATATAGCCTGGGATGTGTATTTATGGATCTACACAATATATAGCCTGGGATGTGTATTTATGGATCGACACAATATATAGCCTGGGATGTGTATTTATGGATCTACACAATATATAGCCTGGGAGGTGTATTTATGCATCTGCACAATACATAGTCTGGGATGTGTATTTATGGATCTACACAATACATAGCCTGGGATGTGTATTTATGGATCTACACAATACATAGCCTGGGATGTGTATTTATGGATCTACACAATATATAGCCTGGGACGTGTATTTGTGGATCTACACAATACATAGCCTGGGACGTGTATTTGTGGGTCTACACAATATATAGCCTGGGATGTGTATTTATGGATCTACACATTATATAGCCTTGGATGTGTATTTATGGATCGACACAATATATAGCCTGGGATGTGTATTTATGGATCTACACATTATATAGCCTGGGAGGTGGACTTTCCTCAACACAAGATCCCTTTTGAGATAAAAAATAAATAGATCTGACAAACTTAGACTTTAGAGTGTAATATCCCTTTAATATGAACATCTCTTCTATTGGTTTTTAAAACCAGAACTGTACCACTGCCTAGCAACAAACAAAGGGCAGTGTGGAAAACGCTGCTATGAATGAAAGATGAGGTTCACCTCAGTGCAGTCCAGCCCTAGCTGCATTCAGCTGTGAATCAGACTGGAGACTAATGTCAAACAGATGTTTACTTTGAGTTCAGTCGTCCAATTCCCCAAGGTGGCGACCGCAGGTACGGCTAAGAACAGTCTTTTAGGGAATTTATACTTTGTCTAAGAAGTATGAAGCATGTGCCTTAATTGGATTACAATACGGCCCGAGAAAAACATTTCCTTTTAAGGTTTTACAGAGTCAAACTGTTGACAGGGAGAACGGAGAGGGAGGGACAAAAGACAACGAGAGAGAGAGAGAGAATACTAGGAGATAGGATGTTGAGAGTGATGGAGGAATGTAGAATATCTCCAGGCAGGGAAACAGAGTTAAGGAGTGGCAGGAATAGCAATCATTCTGCAGTTGTGGAATCATCCTCATCACCATTTCATGTGTTTAGAAAGAGACAGGCCAGCAATAGCAATACCATATGCTAGCAGTGACATTCAGATAGAGAGGAGAGAGACAGGGGGAGAGATAGACAGGGGGAGAGAGAGACATGGGGAGAGAGAGACATGGGGAGAGAGAGACAGGGGAAGAGAGAGAGAGCGCGCAAGAGAGAAGCCAACAGGATCGACAGAGAGGGAGAAGTCAACTAAGATCAAGTTCATAGTCAGGAAAAAGCACTAAACTCTACCCAAGCTGCATGGTTTGCTGTGTGCATCAGAACAGCTCTGAGAGGGCAGCCCTCGCAGTCATTCAGACACTAACCACTGGGAACACACTGTTTGAATCAACATGGTTTCCTCATCCTTTCAATTAAATGACATTGAACCAACGTGGAATAGAGATTGAATTGACGTCTGGGCCCAGTGGGTAAGGTCTACACACAGTCTCACTATAGTCTACACACAGTCTCACTATAGTCTACACACAGTCTCACTATAGTCTACACACAGTCTCACTATAGTCTACACACAGTCTCACTATAGTCTACACACAGTCTCACTATAGTCTACACACAGTCTCACTATAGTCTACACACAGTCTCACTATAGTCTACACACAGTCTCACTATAGTCTACACACAGTAGTGGAACAAGTACCAAATTGTCATACTTGAGTAAAAGTAAAGATACCTTAAAAGAAAATGACTCAAGTAAAAGTGAAAGTCACCCAGTAAAACACTACTTGAGTAAAAAGTACATTATTTTCTTTAGGAATGTAGTGAAATAAAAGTAAAAGTAGTCAAAAATATAAATAGTAAAGTAAAGTACAGAAAACTACATAAGTATTACTTTAAAGTATTTTTACTTATGTACTTTACACAACAGTCTCACTATAGTCTACAAACAGTCTCACTATAGTCTACAAACAGTCTCACTATAGTCTACACACAGTCTCACTATAGTCTACACACAGTCTCACTATAGTCTACACGCAGTCTCACTATAGTCTACAAACAGTCTCACTATAGTCTACACACAGTCTCACTATAGTCTACACACAGTCTCACTATAGTCTACACACAGTCTCACTATAGTCTACACACAGTCTCACTATAGTCTACAAACAGTCTCAGACGGAAGCACAGAGCACCTTTTCTCTGAGGCCACACACACACACACACACACACACACACACACAACACCAAACATGCCCAGGGGACCCCACAGTACTGCACTGAGTGATCCTTGCAGAATGATCCTCACGCACACACACTCCCTCTTTCCCTCTGTGTTCCACACTCTGCCATTCTGAAACACACAGCTGCTAGTGTTACAGCCCCATGGACAACCAGTGTAGGGAAACCCTCCTGCTCCTCCAGGGGGATTGGTGGTCATCCCCTTGACCGGAGTGTGCAGAAACAATCCTCACTGGCTGAGCAGGAATCAGACACCGGACACTTCTGATTCCCTCCGATGGTAAAGAAAGTCAGGTGGAATGTTCCAAAGGCACCAAGCAAGGATATATCGACTGACTGGACTGTGGAGTGGCACAGTTGTGCTGCGTCACTTGGATTGGTGGACAATGCTGTCGGTCTGAAATGTACTGTGAAACTAGTCTGCTCTTGGAAATGAGAGCTGGGTTCTGTGTACATGGCTAATACAGTACTCTCCTCATGTAATATCATTTTGTCATTTGGTATTTCCTTTTGAAAATACACTAACCTGATTGGATCGTGACGTGTAATGTCCCTCTCCATTGATCCTGCGCAGATCATGAGTCCTACCATTTCCCCATTTCAACTCCTAACACCATCCGATTTTCCAATCACCAAACCTACGAAGAATTGACTGAGAAAGTCCAGAAACAAACTAATACATGTAATCTTCCTCAGGTTTAAATCCAAATGGTTTAACCTCTAGCTGCCACATGTATGTCTAATAGTGGGGATAAAAACACACGTCCTGTCTGAATGACCGGATGGTTACCAGCAGCCATCAGATTCATTACACTATAGAGCTGCTGGAACAGTGGGGCTGCTTTTGGACGTCTTACTGTGGTTGTATGTGCCCCTTTAGGGCCATTTGAGGCTGTGTTTGGTTGACACACTATATCAGTGTAATTGGATGGGAGATGTGATGCATGTTACACAGTCTGCTCTCATTGGCCCTGTGCCATAACAACAGTGTACACTGTGTAGTCAACAAACACCATGCTCTGCCTGGCCCCCAAGGTGAGCCGAAATGAGGTACCACCATGCTGGAAGGGGGGGGGGGGGGGGGGGGTACAGGCAGCACAGTATGGATGGACACTGAAAAGGGCACTCAAAAAATAGGACTTAAACAAGGCCTTGATAAAGCCTGTTGACAGATGTTCAAGGAGGGTAGATTTACCAGGAAGTGGCTCATCATAAACCAACTCCTTGTTCACTCTGACTGTCCCCCCTAAACTGAGTTAAAGGGTAACACTTTACAATACTGTTACGGGTTTATAAAGGATTTATAATCATATTAATTGTTGACAGTCAATTAAACATTTTACAAGTCATTAAAAAGTTAGAACTCCTTGATTAAAATTGTGAGACAATCATTCAAAAAAAGCAACACAAAGGGAACACTCAATTATGGCTCTGGAAAAATCTGACATTTGTTTTAAGATTCCAGTTACCCATTCAGTGTTACATTGTAAAACAGCATTTCCAAAACTCTTTCCATTTCAAGTTCATTTGTAATCTATGGGAAGGCTAAACTACTCATCCTAGTAACTTTTCCAGACTACTATGCAACTCCACCCTGCAGAGGTGCAACCTGGGAGAGTCCACTGAATGATGATTATGACTAACATGGAGTGTGTGGTGTGTGTTCATTTCTAACCAGAGTTGCACACCAGTTGATTTGCGCTCGGTCTCAAGATAAAATCATTGTAGGAAATGACAATGTTGCCTGAAAACAGTTGACCACAGATAAAATCATTATAGGAAATGCCAATGTTTACTAGAAACAAGATAACCAAAGGCTGTGAAAAGACAAGAATAATTATCTGGCAGGCTGCAACAAGATCAGGAGTGGTTGTGGAACAGAGTGTACTTTCTTTCACAAGCAACAAACAGACTAGTTGGGATACTTGCTTGGTCATCAGCAAACATTTTAGAACAATATGCAGATGGGAAAATGTCCATGCTTGTCATTTAATTGTAGAGGAGGAGAAGGGTTCTGGTTCAGCCAGCGGCCGACAACTCCTGCTCTCTATTCCTGCTCTCTATTCCTGCCCTCTATTCCTGCCCTCTATTCCTGCTCTCTATTCCTGCTCTCTATTCCTGCCCTCTATTCCTGCCCTCTATTCCTGCTCTCTATTCCTGCTCTCTATTCCTGCTCTCTATTCCTGCCCTCTATTCCCGCCCTCTATTCCTGCCCTCTATTCCTGCTCTCTATTCCTGCTCTCTATTCCTGCCCTCTATTCCTGCCCTCTATTCCTGCTCTCTATTCCTGCTCTCTATTCCTGCCCTCTATTCCTGCTCTCTATTCCTGCTCTCTATTCCTGCTCTCTATTCCTGCTCTCTATTCCTGCTCTCTATTCCTGCCCTCTATTCCCGCCCTCTATTCCTGCCCTCTATTCCTGCTCTCTATTCCTGCTCTCTATTCCTGCCCTCTATTCCTGCCCTCTATTCCTGCCCTCTATTCCTGCCCTCTATTCCTGCCCTCTATTCCTGCTCTCTATTCCTGCTCTCTATTCCTGCCCTCTAAAGACTAACAAGACAGGCACTTCAGTGGGATCCACAGGGTTGGACATCGAGGAAGACATTGAGAAGAACCAATGAAGAAGGGATGAAGAGGGTAGGAACTAGGATTCACCTGGAATGAAGTTAAGGAAACTGATCTGAACTGGGTTTGCTGGAGATACACTGTTGAGGCTCTTTGCTCCACTAGGAGCTAAAATGATTAGGTCAAATCAAAAGAAAGACAGTAAATTACCATTTAGCAGATGCTAAATCCTCATTCCACATACAGTATACCATTTAGCAGACTCTTTTATCCAATCTAATCCTCATTCCATATACAGTATACCATTTAGCAGACTCTTTTACCCAATCTAATCCTCATTCCATATACAGTATACCATTTAGCAGACTATTTTATCCAATCTAAACCTCATTCCATATACAGTATACCATTTAGCAGACTCTTTTATCCAATCTAAACCTCATTCCATATACAGTATACCATTTAGCAGACGCTTTTATCCAATCTAATCCTTATTCCATATGCAGTATACCATTTAGCAGACACTTTTATCCAATCTAATCCTTATTCCATATACAGTATACCATTTAGCAGATGCTTTTATCCAAAGCGACTCAGTCATGTACCCATACATGTATTACGTATGGGTTGTTCTGATAATCGAACCCACTATCCTGATGTTGCAATCGCCATGCTCTACCAACTGAGCTTGCTCCCTCCGCAGCAATGCCAAATTCATCAATCCACTCAAACCAAACAATTAGCTCTCACGTCAAGTGTTCCCCATTGTGTCCCTCAATCATTTTGGAGAATCTACTAGGAATGAAATCTAATGGTTGTCCATAAACTCAACAGGAACTGTCCTCAGGGAATTGTGTGTTGCATGTCATCACACCTCTTCACTAACTGAAATATAAAACCATAAATCTGGTTTATGGTACATTTCTCTGAAACGTCACGTATAGCTGCTCATGTTGTAGTGCTGCCAAAGACCCTCAACCGTCCTGTCTTATCATACTGCACAGGACAGACTGCATCAGTCCTCATCCGTCCTGTCTTACCATACTGCACAGGACAGACTGCATCAGTCCTCATCCGTCCTGTCTTATCATACTGCACAGGACAGACTGCATCAGTCCTCATCCGTCCTGTCTTATCATACTGCACAGGACAGACTGCATCAGTCCTCATCCGTCCTGTCTTACCATACTGCACAGGACAGACTGCATCAGACCTCAACCGTCCTGTCTTACCATACTACACAGGACAGACTGCATCAGACCTCATCCGTCCTGTCTTATCATACTGCACAGGACAGACTGCATCAGACCTCAACCGTCCTGTCTTATCATACTGCACAGGACAGACTGCATCAGTCCTCATCCGTCCTGTCTTATCATACTGCACAGGACAGACTGCATCAGTCCTCATCCGTTCTGTCTTACCATACTGCACAGGACAGACTGCATCAGACCTCAACCGTCCTGTCTTACCATACTGCACAGGACAGACTGCATCAGTCCTCATCCGTCCTGTCTTACCATACTACACAGGACAGACTGTATCAGTCCTCATCCGTCCTGTCTTACCATACTACACAGGACAGACTGCATCAGACCTCATCCGTCCTGTCTTACCATACTGCACAGGACAGACTGTTTCAGTCCTCATCCGTCCTGTCTTACCATACTACACAGGACAGACTGCATCAGTCCTCATCCGTCCTGTCTTACCATACTACACAGGACAGACTGCATCAGTCCTCATCCGTCCTGTCTTACCATACTACACAGGACAGACTGCATCAGTCCTCATCCGTCCTGTCTTACCATTCTACACAGGACAGACTGCATCAGTCCTCATCCGTCCTGTCTTACCATACTACACAGGACAGACTGCATCAGTCCTCATCCGTCCTGTCTTACCATACTACACAGGACAAACTGCATCAGTCCTCATCCGTCCTGTCTTAACATACTACACAGGACAGACTGTATCAGTCCTCATCCGTCCTGTCTTACCATACTACACAGGACAGACTGTATCAGTCCTCATCCGTCCTGTCTTACCATACTACACAGGACAGACTGTATCAGTGCTTGAAGTAGAATGAAAAGGTGCCGGTCCGCTTTAATTTTCACAATGCCGGTATTCATGTTTTACAGCGACTAACCTAGAGGTGTCGATACTCAGGCAGTTCAATTCTGGTAAAGTGCTGGTAAGCCTGATGAACACTGGCCCAATTCAAGCACTCGTCTGCGTTAGCTATCCGCTCAAGACTTCAAAAGCATGGAAATATCATCTCACTTAGTAGAATGAACAACCGTTAGCCAACCTATCCACGTGATAAACAAACAGCCCAGCCAAACCCTGAGTACATAAGGAGCTGTTGTGATGTCAAAGCTGGCGCAGATTTTTGCTTTGGACAGAAAAGGATGTGGTTTTAATGGTATCGTCTGTTGACACAGCTTGCAGCAGGGCCTGTCTTCAGAGCAGAAACCAGTCAGCCTACTTTTTTCAGATCCCAAAAGGTTTGCATTCCTTTTCCCAAAATGTCTCCATAGGTACACATCCCTCCAACTAGAAGCAATACGAGGCAGTGGACTGCTTGGTCAAATGCATGACTGACATAACATCTGATCGTCGAGCGGCATCGAAGGGCTCCGTAACCAGTCAGTCCTGACGGGAGGATTTCAATTAATGTGGATGGAAATGGATTTGTTTCTGGTCAATCCCTTCTCATCATTGAATAAACTGTCTGGAGATGCCAATTAGAAGAAGACTTCCAGTATATTCAGTACATGGTGTTGTTATCGCAGTAGTCCACAAGGCGCGAACAGGATATCAAGGTCATACGCTTCAGTACATGGTGTTGTTATCGCAGTAGTCCAGGAGCGAACAGGATATCAAGGTCATACGCTTCAGTACATGGTGTTATCGCAGTAGTCAAGGAGCGAACAGGATATCAAGGCCATACGCTTCAGTACATGGTGTTGTTATCGCAGTAGTCCAGGAGCGAACAGGATATCAAGGTCATACGCTTCAGTACATGGTGTTATCGCAGTAGTCAAGGCGCGAACAGGATATCAAGGTCATACGCTTCAGTACATGGTGTTGTTATCGCAGTAGTCCAGGAGCGAACAGGATATCAAGGTCATACGCTTCAGTACATGGTGTTATCGCAGTAGTCCAGGAGCGAACAGGATATCAAGGTCATACGCTTCAGTACATGGTGTTATCGCAGTAGTCAAGGAGCGAACAGGATATCAAGGTCATACGCTTCAGTACATGGTGTTGTTATCGCAGTAGTCCACAAGGAGCGAACAGGATATCAAGGTCATACGCTTCAGTACATGGTGTTGTTATCGCAGTAGTCCAGGAGCTAACAGGATATCAAGGTCATACGCTTCAGTACATGGTGTTGTTATCGCAGTAGTCCAGGAGCTAACAGGATATCAAGGTCATACGCTTCAGTACATGTCAGACAGACAAGGAAATACCCCACCCCTGGGATTGACTGTACACCTCTGCCTAAAGACAACGCAAGGTACCAAGTGGCCTTGGGGGTCTAGCTACAGAACACACACCTACCAGTGTCAGCATGGGTGCAAATGTCACCTGCTGCCTGTGACATTAGTGATGGGCGGGGTCGATACAGTTACATACCGGGATACCATTTTTTTATGATATATCGCGTCGTTTTGACTATATCGCAATATTATTTTTGCGCTAGTTGGCTGTACTTGCACCAAAACACCAGTGTTTTCAGCACTTTTATTTCCATGACTGATCAAACCTCGTTTTCTCACGGCTCTCTCTTGTCCCTCTGCAGAAGACAAATGGTGAGCAATATTTTTGGAGCATCAAAACACAATAAAATCACAGTATCGAATTGCAATGCATACAGAATTGTGAAAATCGCAAAACATATGGTATCGGCACCTAAGTATGGTGATAATATTGTATCACGACGTCCCTGGCAATTCCCAGCCCTGTGCGACACACTCGCTTCCCATCTTTCCTGTCCTCTGTCCAATAGAAGACAAATACTGAAGCTCCTTTAAAGAAAGTGACCGAAGCTGCCGTCCCTCCTCTTGCCTGCCACCCCACCACACCAACCTACAATGGACCACACGGAAACTAGGTTGACAGAGTGTCATTCATGCCAGTCACCTCTACTGAGAGGGCAGGAGGTCCCAACTTGAACCTCTTGCGTTAAGAAATGCGATGTATCCTGAAGACAGGGACCAGCACCAAACTAGTACACCAGGCCAAATGAGGTCAACTCTGAAGCAGGCCAAGGATTTACTTCATCAGAATGGTTTGTGTATAAAAATACCCCTTCATCATAGCTTAGCCCGTTAATGGCATCGGGAAAATTACAAAGAATATTGTCTGGTTTTCACTGGTGAACATCGACCAAAGAATTTCCAGAGATTAAAAGTCCTTCCAGAGGTTATGGGTTTACACAGCTGGATTTTAAAAGGCAGTGTGTGCCAGAGACTTTCTCAACAGGTTCAGATGCTTGGTCGTGCTCTTCATTGGCCCTCGATTTCGTCATTTCCATCAGACGGGATGACAAGGCCATTGCAATGTCACCACGTTGCCAACTTCAAGGCATCGTTGTGCAATAGCAAAGCAAACAGTGTCCAGTGTTCACATACTAGAAACCCATTCTGACCATGGTTTGTGCATTTCACAGCATAGTTGGGGTCAATTCGGTTTCAATCCAGTCAATTCATGAAGTAAACTAAAAGTACTAATCTTCCTCAAATTGGAATTTCAGTTTACTTTTTGATTTGACTGAATGGAAATAGGATTGACTCCAACCCTGATTCACAGCCTTTTAGAGTCAATGAAATGAAAGTGCAATGAAAAGACCGTTGACCTTAAACCTAAACCTTATTCTGCTGCACTAATCTCATAAACAGGATTGTGTTTCTACATCAAACGAGCAAAAGGACAACATAGGAATAAAGTGGGACTCCCAATCCCTATGGGACTCCCAATCACGACTGGATGTGATACAGCCTGGATTTGAACCAGAGACTGTAATGATGCCTCTTGCACTGAGATGTAGTGCCTTAGACCACTAGATTTGGGAGCCTAGGGGCTACAGTCCATTACAGATTACAAAGGAAGACCCAGGAGTGATCTGCCCAACTATGCCTCTCTACCAGACTAACTCAACGCATCTAACACACGCTTCGACAATAACCACACCATGCCATGCGTGAGGGCCCAGAGGACTGGGGGATCTCGCTCTCCGAGGTCGACTTGAATAAGGTCTTTAATCAAAATATATTTCATATTTGAGATTCTTCAAAGTAGCCAGCTTTGCACACTTTATGCTGCTACTACTCTGTTTATCATACATCCTGATGCCTAGTCACCTGACCCCTATACATATCTACCTCTATCCCTCCAGTATCCCTGCACATTGGACGTATGGTATTGGAACTGACTCTGTATATACTGTACTGCAGCTTCTTACTTTCTCATGTTCATCTTATTTCAGTGTGTTTCTGTTCTACCCTGTTATTTTTAGTACTACCTTGATACTGAATACTGCATTGTTGGGTTTAGAGCTCGCAAGAAAGGCATTTCACTGTCCTTGTGCACATGCTATTAAAACGTGAAACTCTACGAGCTCTGGTGCCATTGCAACCTACAGCAGAGAAACGGTGGAATAAGTAGAATAAGTAAACTGCTGTATATATACACCACAGGCTGAGCCAGCTCACAACCATGAAGAAAGTCCCTAAAAAAACAGTATATAAACATCAAGACAAGCCGGTCACTGTTTAGAGATTCTCGTTAGCATAAGTTAGTTATGTAAAGACAAGTAACCCAAACAGGCAGTGGTCTGTACCTGATCAAATCAGAAGAGAAAGAGGCCCAGAAACAGATCCTCGTCAGGGGAAACCAAAGGTTTGGCCTAATATGACTAAATCAAATACAATTTGATCAAATACTATTTTATTGGTCGCAGACACATGTTTAGCAGATGTTATTGCGGGTGTACTGAAATGCTTGTGTTCCCAGCTCCAACCGTGCAATAATATCTAACAATTCACAACAATACACACAGATCTAAAGGTAAAAGGAATATTAGGATGAGCAATGTGTGAGTGGAATTGATTAAAATACAGTAGAAGTAGTGGGATTCCCTGGTTCTTTAAAGAACATATACAGTCATTAGCCTTCAGGCCGGACGTGGTGCTGTAGTACATTCTTAGAAAAAGAAAAGTGCTATCTAGAACCTAAAAGGGTTCTTCGGCTGTCCCCATAGGAGAACCCTTTGAAGAACCCCTTTTGGTTCCAGGTAGAACCTTTTTGGGTTCCAAATAGAACCCTTCCCACAGAGAGTTTTACATGGAACCCAAAAGGGTTCAACCTGGAACCAAAAAGGGTTCTCCTATGTGGACAACCGAAGAAACCTTTTGGAATCCTTTTTTCATGAACGTGAGCGACCCTGCCTGGACCTCACACCAAAGCCCATGTTTCCCAGATTCCATTTGCCACACAGGCTAGCAGTAGTAACTATACAGTAGTAATAGTGGCTGCAGTGGAAGGCATCTATCATCTGTAGTTGTTGTTCTGGTGGTTTAGGCTGGACCAGGGTAGAACCCGTCCAGGGTTCTAGAGTTCTTAATTCCACTCTTTTACCTTTAGATCTGTGTGTATTGTTGTGAATTGTTAGATATTATTGCACTGTTGGAGCTGGGAACACAAGCATTTCGCTACACCCGCAATAACATCTGCAAAACATGTGTATGCTACCAATAAAAGGTGATTTGATTTGATAGAGTAGAAGGTCCCAGAATAACAGTTCTCAGTCACAACACAGTGGATTGTGCTACTCGACTCCTAACATCTTGCCTGTTCATGGTACACTTTGATGACCAATACAATGATCTGGCCAGAGAACCATCCATAGTAGAGCTCACAACAAACAGTATTTACCCACAATGCAGTACACAAGCTTTGTTTATTCGTATCTGCCTGTATGGATGTTAACATCACAACAGCAATGACAGCACCTTTGAAAGAACAGATGACTTTAAATGGATACATTTCAATCATATTTTGACCTTGTTAAATCCACTATGAGCCAGGCATAGGTCAGTCACATTCCACAGAATTAACAACTATCCTGTGTTTATTTCACAAGGACAGACGCTGGAATATTCTTAGCTGATTGTGTTTGAGAATATCTCCCTTCATGTGACCCCAAGGTGATTTAAATGATCTGGAGAAGAACATGGGTCTGAGTGTCTGGTACAGTAGCTGCTGCTATAAGACTACTCTATAGAGGGTACAGTGTCTGGTACAGTAGCTGCTGCTATAAGACTACTCTATAGAGGGTACAGTGTCTGGTACAGTAGCTGCTGCTATAAGACTACTCTATAGAGGGCACAGTGTCTGGTACAGTAGCTGCTGATATAAGACTACTCTATAGAGGGTACAGTGTCTGGTACAGTAGCTGCTGCTATAAGACTACTCTATAGAGGGCACAGTGTCTGGTACAGTAGCTGCTGATATAAGACTACTCTATAGAGGGTACAGTAGCTGCTGATATAAGACTACTCTATAGAGGGCACAGTGTCTGGTACAGTAGCTGCTGCTATAAGACTACTCTATAGAGGGCACAGTGTCTGGTACAGTAGCTGCTGCTATAAGACTACTCTATAGAGGGTACAGTAGCTGCTGCTATAAGACTACTCTATAGAGGGCACAGTGTCTGGTACAGTAGCTGCTGCTATAAGACTACTCTATAGAGGGCACAGTGTCTGGTACAGTAGCTGCTGCTATAAGACTACTCTATAGAGGGTACAGTAGCTGCTGATATAAGACTACTCTATAGAGGGCACAGTGTCTGGTACAGTAGCTGCTGCTATAAGACTACTCTATAGAGGGTACAGTGTCTGGTACAGTAGCTGCTGCTATAAGACTACTCTATAGAGGGCACAGTGTCTGGTACAGTAGCTGCTGCTATAAGACTACTCTATAGAGGGCACAGTGTCTGGTACAGTAGCTGCTGCTATAAGACTACTCTGTAGAGGGCACAGTGTCTGGTACAGTAGCTGCTGCTATAAGACTACTCTGTAGAGGGCACAGTGTCTGGTACAGTAGCTGCTGCTATAAGACTACTCTATAGAGGGCACAGTGTCTGGTACAGTAGCTGCTGCTATAAGACTACTCTATAGAGGGTACAGTGTCTGGTACAGTAGCTGCTGATATAAGACTACTCTATAGAGGGTACAGTAGCTGCTGATATAAGACTACTCTATAGAGGGTACAGTAGCTGCTCCTATAAGACTACTCTGTAGAGGGAACAGTGTCTGGTACAGTAGCTGCTGCTATAAGACTACTCTGTAGAGGGCACAGTGTCTGGTACAGTAGCTGCTGATATAAGACTACTCTATAGAGGGTACAGTAGCTGCTGATATAAGACTACTCTATAGAGGGTACAGTAGCTGCTGATATAAGACTACTCTATAGAGGGTACAGTAGCTGCTCCTATAAGACTACTCTGTAGAGGGCACAGTGTCTGGTACAGTAGCTGCTGCTATAAGACTACTCTGTAGAGGGCACAGTGTCTGGTACAGTAGCTGCTGATATAAGACTACTCTATAGAGGGTACAGTAGCTGCTGATATAAGACTACTCTATAGAGGGTACAGTAGCTGCTGATATAAGACTACTCTATAGAGGGTACAGTAGCTGCTGATATAAGACTACTCTATAGAGGGTACAGTAGCTGCTGCTATAAGACTACTCTATAGAGGGTACAGTAGCTGCTGATATAAGACTACTCTATAGAGG
The DNA here is from genome assembly GCF_013265735.2 of Oncorhynchus mykiss. Lineage (NCBI taxonomy): Eukaryota > Metazoa > Chordata > Actinopteri > Salmoniformes > Salmonidae > Oncorhynchus > Oncorhynchus mykiss. The sequence continues at coordinate 92,115,515 of NC_048576.1, read as the reverse complement.
GTACAGTAGCTGCTGATATAAGACTACTCTATAGAGGGTACAGTAGCTGCTGATATAAGACTACTCTATAAAGGGTACAGTAGCTGCTGCTATAAGACTACTCTATAGAGGGTACAGTAGCTGCTGATATAAGACTACTCTATAAAGGGTACAGTAGCTGCTGCTATAAGACTACTCTATAGAGGGTACAGTAGCTGCTGATATAAGACTACTCTATAGAGGGTACAGTAGCTGCTGATATAAGACTACTCTATAGCGGGTACAGTAGCTGCTGCTATAAGACTACTCTATAGAGGGTACAGTAGCTGCTGATATAAGACTACTCTATAGAGGGTACAGTAGCTGCTGATATAAGACTACTCTATAGAGGGTACAGTAGCTGCTGATATAAGACTACTCTATAGAGGGTACAGTAGCTGCTGATATAAGACTACTCTATAGAGGGTACAGTAGCTGCTGATATAAGACTACTCTATAGAGGGTACAGTAGCTGCTGATATAAGACTACTCTATAGAGGGTACAGTAGCTGCTGATATAAGACTACTCTATAGAGGGTACAGTAGCTGCTGCTATAAGACTACTCTATAGAGGGTACAGTAGCTGCTGATATAAGACTACTCTATAGAGGGTACAGTAGCTGCTGCTATAAGACTACTCTATAGAGGGTACAGTAGCTGCTGATATAAGACTACTCTATAGAGGGTACAGTAGCTGCTGATATAAGACTACTCTATAGAGGGTACAGTAGCTGCTGATATAAGACTACTCTATAGAGGGTACAGTAGCTGCTGATATAAGACTACTCTATAGAGGGTACAGTAGCTGCTGATATAAGACTACTCTATAGAGGGTACAGTAGCTGCTGATATAAGACTACTCTATAGAGGGTACAGTAGCTGCTGATATAAGACTACTCTATAGAGGGTACAGTAGCTGCTGATATAAGACTACTCTAGAGCATCAGTGGGACAGGAAGATGAAAAAGGAGAGAGGGGGGGGGGTTGATTGGTTCTCTCTGTAAAATGTAAAGTATGTGAAGTATTGGATAATTTCATGTTGAATTGAACATTTGTTTTGAAGCAACGTGCTGTGTGTGTACGTGTGTGGGGTGTGAGAGAGAGGTCCACCCATCACCATTCCCTCTTGTATTCTCAGTATGTTGCAAATAAAGCAGGCCATCCATCTTAAATAGTGAAACAAATGAACTGTCAAAGATAATTGATATAACCTACCACTATTATTTGATTTTCATAATAGTACACCAAGAAGTCTACACTACAACTGAGTGCCTTGGGCTCAATGTAGGAAAATGTGAATTTTACATTTTGGTGTATATCATTTAGCTTTTGGACAAATAACAATTAATCCGAAGGCATACTGTAGGCCTATAGCAACATAGAACACTGGGCAGCTATCCAGGAACAGGGTTTGAGAACCCTGGCTGTAGCCAGTTTTACTGTTGCCTACTTAATTATACAAATAATTGTGTGAGAATACGTAAATATAGGCCTAATGATCATGGCATGAAAATTATACAAAGTTACAACGACCACAGACAATTCAGTATGATGCGCAAAAATGTGTAGTAGCCTATCTTGATACAGTGTAGTAGCATATCTATCAACATGTGAAGAGAAACAAATGTTGCCAAAATTGCTTACCGACGTCTGCATTGCAAAAAGCCTGTTGAGGATGCGCAGGGGAGCAACTGCAAGCTTCTGCGATGTCTTCCACCCGCCAGAGGAACAGAACGACCAGAGTAATGAAACAACTGCTTATGGACCAAGTCATTTTGGAAACGAATTATTATACTGTCGACTGTATAGAAAAATCTATCAATCTATCGCGTGGAGGGAAAATGTTTACCCCACGGCAGCTAAAGAACAGAAACACAAATATATATTCAGTCCCAAGCTTTTCAGGTCGTGAAGTCGATTGTTTCGCCAAATATCACAAAAGGATCGCACTAATGAAAGTGTGACATGTAAACTACACTAGAACATTGCCCTTTCCCTTCTAGACTGTTCCAGACTGACAGACACCTAGAGATCTGTTTTCCTTGCCTTTTATGGTGGGCTGTGAGCTCCTCCCCCAGTCAGGACCAAACCAGTGGCAGGCAGGCTGAGCATTCTATAAAACAGCAGATTAATGTTGAATGAGCTCTAGTAACAATGAGGTTGCTTTTCATCAACAGGCTAGGCTTACATAATGTGTCTAAGAGTCTAGCCGACATTATGTATATCTTTATATGTAGGCTATGAAGTCTCAGTTTCCATACCTTATGTATCCTCATGGCATTATCTAAATATGTGACTTGAGTAAAGGTTGGATTTAGGCCTAGGCTACTCCTAAATAACAAGTCACTAATTCCAAATATGTACTATCTGATGTCTACAACCTTTTAAAATAGCGCCTGCTCTTGTCATGTGATTTTCTATAAGCATTTATCCACAACCGATGGCCAACTTTGCTGTACTTTTTCCCAAGTTCAAATATCTCTCAGTGTGCTTCCACATCCCTGTGTTGTTACTGTATAGTGAGTAACAACACAGCCCTGTATAGTGAATGTAATGTGGACATTGTGTGTCTGGGAGCAATTTCAGTAGCTAATAGGAAACCCAAGACATCACAGTACACAAGGAAATACCAGTACACAGAGAGAAAGAGAGAGATATTTATCTTGATTTATTTTCCCTTTTGTACTATTTGTACTATTTGCAGATCATTATAAAACTGTACATAGCCATAATATGACATTTGAAATGTGTCTATTCCTTTGAAACTTGTGAGTGTCATGTTTACTGTTAATGTTTGATTGATTATTTCACATTTGTTTATTATCTATGGCACTTGCTATGACAATGTAAACATATGTTTCCCATGCCCATAAAGCCCTTTGAATTTAATTTAATTAAGAAATAAAGATAGAGAGAGAGAGACAGAGAGAGAGAGAGAGAGACAGAGAGAGACAGAGAGAGAGAGAGAGACACAGAGAGAGAGAGAGAGAGACAGAGAGAGAGAGAGAGAGAGAGAGAGAGAGAGAATAGAGGCGTAGGGGGAGGAGGGATGACATCATCCCATTAAACGTAATAGATTCAATCTGGTGGCGATTCCCCTAACGTAAGCTACCCAAACCCCTGCTTCTTTCCCTGCTCCCTGGCTTCCTGCTGAATGAAACATAATGCTATAGTCAGATATATTCAGGCATTTAGCATCCCCCTACTCCCATGCACAACAATGGAAAAACTTATTCACCAATGGCTGCTTGTAACACCAGCTCAGGAAGTTAAGGGGACTTGGAGAATTGGGGTTTGTGGCCTCCAGACCCTGTTTTGTGCTGTTTCTGGCCTGGGAGTGGTGTGTGTGTGTGTGTGTGTGTGTGTGTGTGTGTGTGTGTGTGTGTGTGTGTGTGTGTGTGTGTGTGTGTGTGTGTGGATAACATGGAGATAATGGTGTGTTGTAATAGGGGAAAGGAGGAATAAGGAAGAGAGGAGAGTTGTGGTTGGAGCGTGAGTCACTCACGTCTCACTCTCCATCTCTCTCTCTCTCTCTCTCTGACATCATCTTTGGCGCCCATCCGCTGTTCCTCTGGGTTCCATATTTCCACTCTTTTGCGCATTGAACATTTTTGCTTGGTTGCTTTTCCACAGCTCTGTGCTGCCTGCCGGCTACCCCATGCCCATATAAAAAAGAGAAAGAGAGAGAGGACAGCTCCCAGCCTCTTAAATTAACTGTCTTCCAGTCAGTTGCCACTACACACTTGCTTCACAGCCAAGTCCAAATATATGTCTGTACTGCCTTGCCATTGCCAACTCTGACAGTACACACAGATCTGGGATCAAGGCTAAAGGCCTCACCCATGAGATCGAGAATATATGTGGTACTTCAGTAGTTCACTATGAAGCAATAGTTAACATAGAATTTCAGCTTTAGCCACAAATAAATAATCTCTGGTCATGGTCATTAGGACAGGAAAACTATATCAGTGGAAAGATTTCCCACACTGCCCATCCCATACTTCCACCATTGTGATTCATAGTTCATACACCCTGTTGTTGATTTGTTTACATCTCAGGCATAGTGATGCACTTCACTGAAGTAGAGTCTAATGTTTGGCCATGGAAGGTGGCTTCTCATCATCAAGACTAACTGGATGCATCTTTTGGATGGATTGGTGTTAAGAGTTATAGAAAGTAGGCATGGGCAGTAGAGGTAACTACTGTATGGGCACTACTGGGTGTGGGACGAGAAGGAGGAAGAGGAGGAAGAGGAGGAGGAAAAGGAGAAGGAGGAGAAGGAGGAGGAGGAAAATAAGGAGAAGGAGGTGGAAAGAAGGAGGAGGAGGAGGAGGAGGAGAAGGAGGAAAAGAAGGAGAAGGTGGTGGAAAGAAGGAGGAGGAGGAGGAGAAGGAGGAGGAGGAAAAGAAGGAGAAGGAGAAGGAGGTGGAAAGAAGGAGGAGGAGGAGGAGGAAAAGGAGGAGGAGGAGGAGGAGGAGAAGGAGGAAAATAAGGAGAAGGAGGAGGAAAATCTTGGAAAGTTTGGAAGTCACCTATCAGTGGGAATGGAAGCTTTTCCCTTCTGTTCTAATCTATTGGAAATTGTCTGCTCTCCTTGTTTGCTTTTCACAGAAACGTTTTGTAACCAAAAACGTCAGTCCCCACCTACTAAGAACTGAATCATATCACATTTCATTAAGATCTTTGTTTCAAAAGGACATTTCTCATTAGACAACACAGCTCCACCCTGTTCACTTCCCATCAAGCACTGGGATGTCATAACCAGCTTTCTCTTAATGCGTTACATCTGCCTATTGACGTCTTTATCCTCCTGTTATTGTAAGGGTGGGTTAGACGTTGAAATGACCATTTCCTCTTTTACTGGTCACAAGCTGCTTGGTAGCTGGGTGTAGGCCTTTCATTTCACAATCAAAGAATGAGGATTGGGACAGCTTTCCCTGGAGGTGGACAGTGAACCTGACCTTTAGGCAGTGATGACCTTGCATCAAGAAGATGCAGCTGAGTCAGAACGTGCCAAGGATGTTGGGGGGTTGGGGTTGGAGCCCATTTTGCCATGTGAATTGTCTTAAATCGGCGCAGCCTGCTCCGGGACGTCTCCCTGCTGGCTTGGGAAAAACCTTGGCTCTCTCCACCGTTCCCTCTGAGTACCAGGACTTACGGGAGGTTTTCAACTCTGCCTCGGGGGCGACTTTATTCTCTGTCGGGTCCGGAGACAAAAGTGATGGAAGGGTGTATTGAGGACTCTCACTGCAGGGATTATGCGTTCATCTTTCTCCCCCGCTGGCGCAGGGTTCTTCTTCTGCGTCCGTGTATCGACTACTGGGGCCTCAATGACATTACGGTTAAAAAACGTTACCCGCTGCCACTCATCTCCTCAGCTTTTGAGCCTCTCATCTTCTCCAAGTTGGACCTTCGGAACACCTACCATCTGGTTTGGATACAGGAAGGAGACAAATGGAAGACTGCCTTTAACACGGCTAGCGGGCACTACGTGTACCTGGTGATGCCGTTCGGTTAGACCAACACTCCCGTTCCAGGCTGTGGTCAATGATGTGCTCCGAGACATGTTGAACCGATTTGTGTTTGTCTATCTCAACAACATCCTCATTTATCCAGGCGTCTCCTGGAGAACCAGCTTTGGAGAAGGTGGAGAAATGAGTTCCATCGCTCCACCTTCTCCTTCCTAGGATATGTCATCGATGCAGGGAATATTCAGATGGACCCTGACAAGGTGAGAGCAGTGGTGAATTGGCCTCAACCCACATCTAGAGTGCAGCTGGAATGTTTCCTGGGGTTTGACATTTTAATCCGTTGTTTCGTCCGGGGTTATAGAACCCTTGCTTCCCCTTCTCTTCCCTCACCTCTCCCAAGGTTCCGTTCATATGGTCTCCAGCAGCTGACCGGGTGTTCTCAGACCTCAAGCAGCAATTCACTACAGCCCCTATCTTAATCCATCTGGACCCATCCCGTCAGTTGGTGGTGGAAGTGGACGTAGCAGACGTCAGAGTGGGGGCTGTCCTGTCCCTGCATTCTACCCAGGACCAGAAGCTGCATCCCTGCGCCTTCCTTTCCCATCGTCTTAACCCCTGCTGAGAGGAACTATGATGTGATATATCGCAAATTACTTGCTGTCAAGATGGCATTGGAGGAGTGGAGGCACTGGTTAGAAGGGGCGGAACAGCCATTCTTGGTGTGGATGGACCATGAGAACCTGGAATATGTCTGCAATGCCAAGAGTCTCAACTCCAGGCAGGAGAGATGGGCCCTGTTATTCACTCATTTTCATTTCACTATCTCCTACCGCCTGGGGTCCAAGAATGTGAAGCCTGACGCACTCTCACATCGGTACAGCCCCGCCACTACACCATCGGACCCTGAAACCATCCTCCCTACTTTCTGTCTAGCGGCTGCTATCACCTGGGGAATCAAGAGTCTGGTCCGCAAGGCACAGTGTTCCTAGCTGGACCCCGGGGAAGCCCGGCTAACCAGATGTTTGTCCCGGCCTCTGCCCGTGCCCCTGTTCTGGAATGGGCACATTCCCTCGAGACTCACCTGTCATCCTGGCTCCCGTCGTCTCTTGACTTTCGCCCGACAAAGTTTTTGGTGGCCCACCATGGTTCCTGACGTCTCTGCGTTTGTTGCTGCCTGTACTGTGTGTGGGCAGAGCAAGACTCTGCGGCAAGCTCCGGCTGGCCTCCTTCAACCACTCCCTGTCCCTCACTGCCCCTGGTCCCATATATCCTTGGACTTCATCACGGGCCTCCCTCCGTCAGATGTCAACACATCCATCCGTACGGTGGTGGACAGGCTTTCCAAAGCCGCCCATTTTATTCCCCTTCCTATGTCTCCCTCAGCTAAGGAGACCGCCCAGCTCACGGTGTAGCACATCTTCCAGATTCATGGACTGCCGGTCGACATGGTCTCCAATCGCGGTCCTCAGTTCTCGTCACGGTTCTGGAAGGCATTGGGTCAACAGCAGCCTTCATCCCCAGTCTAACAGCCAGTCAGAGCGAGCCAATCAGGACCTGGAGACGACTCTTCAGTTCCTCATCTCCACCAATCCCACCACCTGGAGCCAGCAACTCGGATGTTCGTCCCAGATGTTTGTCCAACGTTGTTGCCGTACCTGGAAGAGAGCCCGGGCCACTTTTCTCAAGACCACCTCCAGGTATCGACGACAGGCAGACCACCACCGGACCCCTGCTCCCCGCTACCGTCTTTAGCAGAGGGTATGGCTGTCCACTCGGGATCTGTCCTTCCGGGTGGAGTCCCGCAAACTTTCCCCCCGTTTTATTGGACCTTTCCCCATCTCTAAGGTCCTTAGCCCCTCTGCTGTTCATCTTCTGTTGCCCCACACTCTCCGTATACATCCCACTTTCCATGTATCTAGAATTAAACCTCTGTCTCACAGGCCTTTGTCTCCTGTTTCCAGGCCCACCCCTCTCCCCCCGTCTCATTGACGGCCATCCGGCATACATGGTGAGAATCCTCCTGGGCAGGGGATTCCAGTACCTGGTTGACTGGGAGGGTTATGGCACAGGAGGAGAGGTGTTGGGTCCCAGCTAGGAACATCCTGGACCCAGCCCTCATCACTGAGTTCTGCTTCCAGCACCCCGGTCAACCAGGTATGTGGCCCGGTGGGACGCCAGGTGAAGCCCCTAGAGGAGGGGTACTAACACACCCTGATCTGTTTCACATGTCTTGTGCTTGTCTCCACCCCCCACCAGGTGTCTCCCATTTGTCCCTGTTATCTCCTGTGTATTTATACCTGTGTTTAATGTTTGTCTGTTGCCAGTTCGTCTTGTCCCGTCAAGTCCTACCAGCGTGTTCCTGTGTTTCCTGTGCTCTAGTTTTTCTTAGTCTTCCCAGTTCTGACCTTTCTGCCTTTTCTGACCCTGATCCTACCTGCCGTCCTGTACCTGCCTGACTGATTTGGATTACACCTCTTTACCTGCCTTGACATACCTTTTTGCCTGCCCTTTGAACTATAATAAACTCTGAGACTTGTACTATCTGCGTCCTGCATCTGGGTGTTAGCCTGAGCCCTGATATGGGCAGAGGTATATAGAAAACGGATTGGTCTACACCAGCTTAAAGTGACGAGGCAGATGCTGACTACCCAAAGAAGAAATTCAAATGTAATCATTATGTTCCTCATTTAGAGTAATCCAATGGATTACGTTACCAATGACTTTTATTGTTATATAATGTGTGATCAGTAATTGATTACATTTATACAAGTAATCTGTCCAGCCCTAATTAGTACTTGCTGAAAGTATACTGTGGTCTCTACATGTATTTGGACAGTGAAGCCAAAAATGTTTGTTTGTACATGAACAGCCTATGATTCTGTGAGGGAGAGTTTGCTGATATAGATTTAGTTGTGTTCGTTATATGTGTTTGTACAGTGGGTGCGAATAGCCAGTTAACATTATTGATACACATTATTGTAAACTTTTCTCTCACTTCCTGGGAACATTAATGTGACAAGATATGATTCCCAATAAATCAGTTATGGTCATGTGTGTCCTGAAAGTGGTCATTGTGATTTAGAAAAAAACAATGGAAATTTATTTGTAAATTTTTTACAACGCAATTCTACCCGAATTCCAGTACAGCCCTTGGCCAGTATTTATTCAACATCTCAGTGTAGGAATGCTGATCTAGGATCAGATCCCCCAGTCTCTGTAAGCTATTTCACTACCATCTAAAAATACAAAACTGATACTAGATCAGCACTTCTTCTCTGAGATGATTTATGAATATGGGCCTTGGTCCTATAGTCTAGACACTTACTGTGATATAGTACGTGTGTAGGAGTGGGGAGTTTGTGTTTGCCGAATATTCCAGCAGTATTTCCTCACCTCTTCTGGGAAAGAATTCCAGGAATTATTTTAAAGATTGGTATCTTTGGTTCGAGGAAGTCATACAGTGGGGCAAAAAAGTATTTAGTCAGCCACCAATTGTGCAAGTTCTCCCACTTAAAAAGATGAGAGAGGCCTGTAATTTTCATCATAGGTACACTTCAACTATGACAGACAAAATGAGGGGAAAAATCCAGAAAATCACATTGTAGGATTTTTAATGAATTTATTTGCAAATTATGGTGGAAAGAAGTATTTAGTCACCTACAAACAAGCAAGATTTCTGGCTCCCACAGACCTGTAACTTCTTCTTTAAGAGGCTCCTCTGTCCTCCACTCGTTACCTGCATTAATGGCACCTGTTTGAACTTGTTATCAGTATAAAAGACACCTGTCCACAACCTCAAACAGTCACACTCCAAATTCCACTATGGCCAAGACCAAAGAGCTGTCAAAGGACACCAGAAACAAAATTGTAGACCTGCACCAGGCTGGGAAGACTGAATCTGCAATATGTAAGCAGCTTCGTTTGAAGAAATCAACTGTGGGAGCAATTATTAGGAAATGGAAGACATACAAGACCACTGATAATTTCCCTCGATCTGGGGCTCCACGCAAGATCTCACCCCGTGGGGTCAAAATGATCACAAACACGGTGAGCAAAAATCCCAGAACCACACGGGTGGACCTAGTGAATGACCTGCAGAGAGCTGGGACCAAAGTAACAAAGCCTACCATCAGTAACACACTACGCCGCCAGGGACTCAAATCCTGCAGTGCCAGATGTGTCCCCCTGCTTAAGCCAGTACATGTCCAGGCCCGTCTGAAGTTTGCTAGAGAGCATTTGCATGATCCAGAAGAAGATTGGGAGAATGTCATATGGTCAGATGAAACCAAAATATAACTTTTTGGTAAAAAACTCAACTCGTCGTGTTTGGAGGACAAAGAATGCTGAGTTGCATCCAAAGAACACCATACCTACTGTGAAGCGTGGGGGTGGAAACATCATGCTTTGGGGCTGTTTTTCTGCAAAGGGACCAGGACGACTGATTCGTGTAAAGGAAAGAATGAATGGGGCCATGTATCGTGAGATTTTGAGGGAAAACCTTCTTCCATCAGCAAGGGCATTGAAGATGAAACGTGGCTGGGTCTTTCAGCATGACAATGATCCCAAACACATGCAACGAAGGAGTGGCTTCGTAAGAAGCATTTCAAGGTCCTGGAGTGGCCTAGCCAGTCTCCAGATCTCAACCCCATAGAAAATCTTGGTTGAAAGTCTGTGTTTCCCAGCAAAAGCCCCAAAACATCACGTCTCTAGAGGAGATCCGCATGGAGGAATGGGCCAAAATACCAGCAACAGTGTGTGAAAACCTTGTGAAGACTTACAGAAAACGTTTGACCTCTATCATTGCCAACAAAGGGTATATAACAAAGTATTGAGATAAACTTTTGTTATTGACCAAATACTTATTTTCCACCATAATTTGCAAATAAATTCATTAAAAATCCTACAATGTGATTTTCTGGATTTTTTTCTCTCAAAATGTCTGTCATAGTTGAAGTGTACCTATGATGAAAACTACAGGCCTCTCTCATCTTTTTAAGTGGGAGAACTTGCACAATTGGTGACTGACTAAATACTTTTTTGCCCCACTGTATGTATGTCAACAACAAACAAACAAACAAACAAACAAACAAACAAAACAAACCACCCAGCTCCTATTTATGCTAATTTCTAAATTAGCAATGAGTTTTCTGCAATTTACTAACAGGACGGCATTGGTGAAGAAGCTTGACTGTGTTGAAAAGGCCAAGTGCAATTTATAGGGACATAAGACCTCAAAAGTAGTCTAAGGTAAAGACCAGTCCACCTCCCATGCCATCGGTTGTATACAGACATGTACCAACCCCAAATGAATGGAAAAGATAAACACAGCAAATCTGGGAATGAAATGGTGCTTATCTCTTCCACTCATTTCAGATAGTGGTATAAACACTTTATTTTTAGGGTAAATATATCATTAATATGACATAAACGATGAACAACTAAACTTCCATAGTGTATCTTTAAATTATAATGACTACTGTGTATTAGCACCAGGGTTGGGTAGTAATGGATTACATGCAACAGGGATTACGTAATCAGATATAAAACATGAAGTAACTGTAATCAACCTAGATTACTTTTGAAAAACGTGTAATCAGATTACAATTACAGTCTTAAAAACAGATGATAACATATTGGATTATGTGGGCTATAAGTGTTTGCCTTAAACACACTGAAATAGCAGATTTTTGGAACATCTTGGAAAGTTTGGAAGTCACCTATCAGTGGGAATGGAAGCTTTTCCCTTCTGTTCTAATCTATTGGAAATTCTCTGCTCTCATTGATTGCTTTTCACAGAAACGTTTTGTAACCAAAAACGTCAGTCCCCACCTACTAAGAACTGAATCATATCACATTTCATTAAGATCTTTGTTTCAAAAGGACATTTCTCATTAGACAACACAGCTCCACCCTGTTCACTTCCCATCAAGCACTGGGATGTCATAACCAGCTTTCTCTTAATGCGTTACATCTGCCTATTGACGTCTTTATCCTCCTGTTATTGTAAGGGTGGGTTAGACGTTCAAATGACCATTTCCTCTTTTACTGGTTACAAGCTGCTTGGTAGCTGGGTGTAGGCCTTTCATTTCACAATCAAAGAATGAGGATTGGGACAGCTTTCCCTGGAGGTGGACAGTGAACCTGACCTTTAGGCAGTGATGACCTTGCATCAAGAAGATGCAGCTGAGTCAGAACGTGCCAAGGATGTTGGGGGGGTTTGGTGGGAGAGGTAACTGTTGATTGGTCTACAGCAGCATAAAATGAAGAGGCAGATGCTAGCTAACCAAAGAAGAAATCCTAATTAGCATTTTTTGCAAATATAAAGGTCTCTCCATATGTATTTGGACAGTGATGCTAAAGCTTTTTATTTGAATAACCTTTGATTCAGTGAGGGAGAGTTTGCTCTTGTAGATTATATTGTGTTAGCTATATGTGTTTGTACAATGGGTGCGAATAGTCTGTTAAGATTATTGGTACACATTATTGTAAACTTTTCTATCATTTCCTGGGAACATTAATGTGACAACATTGATATGACAAGATATGATTCCCAATAAGTCCGTTATGGTGTCCTGAAAGTGGTCATTGTGATTCAAAGACACTATGGAAGTTCAGTTGCTAGTTGTTTACAACTCAAATCAATATGGACTTGAATTGAGTTGTAAACAAATTGTTCTGTAATATTGTCTGCATGGTGTATACTTCTCTGGGACATTATGCCTATCACATCAGAAGACCACTTTTAAGATCTGACTAATTTCGATTTTGGAGTGTTATGTCCCTTTAATTGATTGAATCCAACTGCATTGCTCTGCAGACAGTGCAGGTATCCCTTCTTCTTTGACCTCAATGAGACAAGCTGTTAAAACAGAACTAGTGCAGGTCTCACTGACTTCAACGCTCGTTTGTTGTCCACGACTGTGGATTGGTCTGCATTAGAAAATAGACAGACATAAGGTTTTCATTTGCACAATGAGGTGGGATTTGTCAAAGTACAATGTAAGCAAGCAGACCCCTCTGAACATATGTAGCACACTGTAAATACCCAGTGAGGCTGGGGGGAATGGTCCAACCTCGCTAGCCCAAATTATACACTTGCAGGGACAGAAATATTCCCTCTCAAAGGAATTGCCCAGTGAGACGGAAAAAGAGGGTCTCATTGTGGGAACTAGTGGGCGTCATGTCAGTGACCCACATCCTCTGCTCACCCCCCACCACACACACGCGCACTCACATACACACCGCGCACATACACACACAGACACATGCACACGACACATACATTCCGACACACACACGCACACGCACACGCACGCACACACACACACACACGCACACGACACATACACACCAACACACACACACATGCACACGACACATACATACCGACACACATACACACACAGACACATGCACACGACACATACATACCGACACACACACACACACGACACATACACACCGACAGGTGTGCACACATACACGCACAAAAAACACACACACACACAACACACACAGACAAGTGTGCGCGCACACACATGGCTCAATGGTGACCTGACCACTACCCTGCCCCTTCACCCCCTTCCCCCCAGGCCACTTACTCCTCCAACTCTTTCCATTCATGCTGTCTTTCATTTAATCCCAGTTCCTCCTCTCTTTAATTTGATCCCACTGGACAATTCCTATGGTCTTCCATTCATCAGCAGATCTATTAATATCTTAGTATTGAAGACACCCTGAAACACTGAATGATCTGTGTTGGCTGTCTCCTCCTTTGGGGCGATGATGAGGCTTAACTGAACAGCTGTGGTTAGATATGAATATCCCTTTAAATGTCTTGAGAATGTCCTCTTGTGGCCTGGACATAATGTCTGATTGCATATGATTCACATCAGGGACTCTGGTCAAGTGGACCACAATGCACCACAGTGGACCACTCTGCCTACGGTGTGACTGCGTGTTCACACAATGAATCACAATGATTCACATGAATTTCAACAGTGCGTCTACAGTAAACAGAGACTGTGGAGACAGAAGAGAGTTGTTTTGGAATTGTCGTAGGTGTGTGAGGTAACATTCATAGCTACTTACTCACGGTGGAACTTTTCCGAAATTGAAGTTTACTGTGAGATTTTATAAGCTCACACTCATTTCCTCAGGCAGACCCCGGATATGACACAGACACGTCCGGGAAAATGTTCCCGGGAGAAAAATGACTTGACATTTCATACATTAGAATACAGGGGGCAGAGTTAGTTCTTCACAGGTTATCGCTTAAATCTTCTTTCTGTCTACGATCCACCCCCTGACAATTCCACCCCTCAAATGTCTGTATGGGTAATTTATGATTGTACGTGTGTGTAGGCATTGTAAGTGTTCGAGTAAATGACCAGTATTATGCAATACTGTGAGAGTGAGGTGGAATTATGTCATCTGTGATACTAACACAGAATTTGAAACCTGTCTGGCCTTTTCAACCAGACGCCACTGGGCTGTGACACAGCAATGCATTTCCCTCCTCCAGAGACAAAATACATGGGATTACTTCTATCAAAACAGTCTTACAACGCCTCTTCTTCAAAGAGTCGGCATGTTTCAACAGAGATGCACTGTACAGTATGTGACAGATGTTTGTACACATGAGCTGTAATAATAATAGTTCTTATCAGCTCACGCACTCCACGGCCTTCCCCAGACTAAACCATCATGTCTACTTTCTGGATTATGGATTAGAGGAATTCATTATTACACACAGGATCTCTTAAAGGGATAGTTTAGTAAGATTACCTTTTTTATATTAGGTGATTTGAAATGGGCATGATATTTAAAAATGTGCCTTTTTCAGCAGGACACGTTTTGGAACTTTTAGGTAGAAATATGTTATGTAGAACAAACATGCCTCTCCGACATGTAGAACAAGGAATAGAGTAGGCTCTATTCATGGAATTTCTATGTGCAGCATTCAACAACGTTTGGCAACTGAACATGGTGTAAGGGAGTGCGTAACTGGCGGCAGGAAGTCAGGCGCAGGAGAGCAAACTGGGTAATCAACGGAGCAGTTTTATTCATAAAACCACCGGTAACCAGAACAACAAACAAATGGGTACAAAACCTGTTGCGCATCAGAGAAAACGTGCACATGCACTTACAATAAACAATTCCGCACAAAGACATGGGGGGGAACAGAGGGTTAAATACACAACATGTAATGAGGGAAATGAGACCAGGTGTGTGGGAGGACAAGACAAAACAAATGGAAAATGAAAAGTGGATCGATGATGGCTGGAAGACCGGCGACGCCGGGCGCCGCCCGAACAAGGAGAGGAACCGACTTCGGCGAAAGTCGTGACACACGGCCCATTCCTCCACCAGACAATCCCACCCCTCAGGTTTCTATGTGACTCACTCTCGATAACGCGGGTGTAAAGTAAGATGTAATAACGCGGGTGTAATGTAAGATGTAATAACGTGGGTGTAATATAAGATGTATTAAAGTGGGTGTAATGTAAAATGTAATTACATGTCAGTGATGTAAGTACAAGTGTTGTAAGAGGTGAGCCAGCCTGCCCAGGACTGTCGGGGCTTGCATGTTGTCAAGTAACGTAATTGAACACTTCTGACTGATAGAAATACAGAGAGATACTAACTAGAGGACAGTGACTGATAGAAAGAGAGAGAGATACTAACTAGAGTACTAACTAGAGGACAGTGACTGATAGAAAGAGAGAGAGATACTAACTAGAAGACAGTGACTGATAGAAATAGAGAGAGATACTAACTAGAGTACTAACTAGAGGACAGTGACTGATAGAAATAGAGAGAGATACTAACTAGAAGACAGTGACTGATAGAAATAGAGAGAGATACTAACTAGAGGACAGTGACTGATAGAAATATAGAGAGATACTAACTAGAGGACAGTGACTGATAGAAATAGAGAGAGATACTAACTAGAGGACAGTGACTGATATAAATAGAGAGAGATACTACTCACTCATGACGGTAACTGGAATAGGGGCGGCAGGTAGACAAGTGGTTAGAGCGTTGGGCCAGTAACCAAATGGTTGCCCGAGCTGACAAGGTAAAAGTCTGTCATTCTGCCCCTGAACAAGGCAGTTAACCCACTGTTCCTCGGCCGTCATTGTAAATAATAATTTGTTCTTAACTGACTTGCCTCGTTAAATAAAGGTTACATAAAATAATCCCGCGATGAAAAAGAGTTTGAAACTAGGTTTATGTGGCCTTATTGAAGTCAGAATCCTCTAAAAGGGTATCAACCTTACGATGACCCCGTTTTCAAACTGCCAACCTCTGAATATAAGTGTTTTCATGCATGTCTACAAAAACAACAACTTTTTTCCCATTATAACAATACTGTTATAGCAGAGCTATTCTCTCTCTCTGTGTGTCTGTCTCTCTCTTCACAGACATGCTGTGAAGTGGTCAAGCCTCCACCCTTATTCATTGGTTCTGTAATAAACAGATGTACTACTTTGTTCCCACGACAGTTAAATATACATCAGAGTTGCTCTGTGATGCTGAGCTAACCAACCTTGCTGGAGCACTGAACAGCATCTATGACTGACGTCATATTGACAGAAGTTTGCTTGACCTGCAGCGATCACAGTCAGTCTGGACGAATCACAGCTGCTGGAGTGGACAAGGTTACAATAATATAAATGTAATTACTAGAATGGATAAAGCCCCTCAGGGCACGGAAATTTGACAGGTATGTTCTAGTGGTTATATTTCTATGGTTCTAATCCTTTAGAGTATCCAGGCATCCAGTACTGTGATAATTATGTGCTCCTAGAACCTGAAGGTCTCATATAGGGTCAGAGACTAGTTTGGTCAAAGAGCAACTCATACTTTTTAACCCAATTCCTCTTTCAGCCTCCATACTGAGTATTTACAACTGAATATGATTGAAGGAACGACCCCATCTAGTGGAAGAAAACAGACATGGTTCATGAGGGCTTTTAGAGGAGGGTAAGTACTATACAGAGAAACACAGTAGAACTAGATAGACATGGTTCATGAGGGCTTTTAGAGGAGGGTAAGTACTATACAGAGAAACACAGTAGAACTAGATAGACATGGTTCATTGGGGCTTTTAGAGGAGGGTAAGTACTATACAGAGAACCACAGTAGAACTAGATAGACACGGTTCATTGGGGCTTTTAGAGGAGGGTAAGTACTATACAGAGAACCACAGTAGAACTAGATAGACATGGTTCATTGGGGCTTTTAGAGGAGGGTAAGTACTATACAGAGAACCACAGTAGAACTAGATAGACATGGTTCATTGGGGCTTTTAGAGGAGGGTAAGTACTATACAGAGAAACACAGTAGAACTAGATAGACATGGTTCATTGGGGCTTTTAGAGGAGGGTAAGTACTACACAGAGAAACACAGTAGACATAGATAGACATGGTTCATGAGGGCTTTTAGAGGAGGGTAAGTACTACACAGAGAAACACAGTAGACCTAGATAGACATGGTTCATGAGGGCTTTTAGAGGAGGGTAAGTACTACACAGAAAAACACCAGTCGTCATCAAGGAAACAGCATAATCACTGTATGTTGAAACGCCTTTATTCAAGTGCAAGCATTCATTTTATAGTTGATATTGTTATGTTCATAATTCTAAAGTAAGAACAGTCATACATGTGGATATTATATGATGAAATTAAGATTCACATGCAAATTAATCAAAATGTTCCATAATTACAGTACCATAATTTAAAACTTTTATTAAAAAGAAAAGAGAGAAGATACCATAGCTAAAAAGGAACTTCAGCCAGTGGTGTTGGACCTAGAGAAAAACTGTGCTTTAAGTAAGGCACCCTGGAGCTACACAATTGATGCAAGGAGACATAGACTCACCTTGACATTAGACTACTTATGAGGTCTAAAATCATCTGACAGATTTGGATTTTGGGGATAAATTCTGTATTTTATCATTTAAGGGTGAAAAGTAGACCATGGGCCAGGATAAACTAAAATCTATCGTTCGGTTTCCTTTAAACAGCCACTACAAATTTCAGTTATACTTTAGCCACCGCTAGCTAAAAGTCAATGGGAGTGATATGGATATCCATCATACATTTTACATTTGAGTCATTTAGCAGATGCTATTATCCAGAGCGACTTACTGGAGCAACTATGGTTAAGTGCCTTGCTCGAAGGCACATCGACAGATTTTTCACATAGTCGGCTCGAGGATTCTAATCAGCGACCTTTTTGTAACTGGCCCAGCACTTAACCGCTAGGCTTCCTGCCGCCCACATACATTACATTGTAAAATACTGAACTTCCCCTTTAAGACATACTGTACAACATTCTGGATCATGTATTGACCCAATACACATATGTAAATAGTACCTGATGAAGCTGGTGACACAGGGGGTCCAGGCTTGACTCATCTCCAGGGAGAGGTTACTGGACCCGTTGGTGATGTTGAAGTGTGGGTAGAGAGAGAGGATCAGTTTGTGGGTGCAGATGTTCCTCTCCATTTGAACCTTCATTTAATCAGGAAAATAACATTGTGCCTAGTTTTTATGGGTTCAAATGGTCTGTTTCTCCCTGAGTATCAGTGTTACACAGATTTGTGGTAGAAGGAGGCCTTGATCAGACAGGGAACCCAGACTGGTAGAAAAAGGCCTTGATCAGACAGGGAACCCAGACTGGTAGAAAGATGCCTTGGTCAGACTGGTAGAAAGAGGCCTTGATCAGACAGGGAACCCAGACTGGTAGAAAGATGCCTTGATCAGACAAGGAACCCAGACTGGTAGAAAGATGCCTTGATCAGACAAGGAACCCAGACTGGTAGAAAGATGCCTTGATCAGACAAGGAACCCAGACTGGTAGAAAGATGCCTTGATCAGACAAGGAACCCAGACTGGTAGAAAGAGGCCTTGGTCAGACAAGGAACCCAGACTGGTAGAAAGAGGCCTTGGTCAGACAAGGAATCCAGACTGGTAGAAAGAGGCCTTGGTCAGACAGGGAACCCAGACTGCTAGAAAGAGGCCTTGGTCAGACAAGGAACCCAGACTGGTAGAAAGAGGCCTTGGTCAGACAGGGAACCCAGACTGGTAGAAAGAGGCCTTGATCAGACAAGGAACCCAGACTGGTAGAAAGAGGCCTTGGTCAGACAGGGAACCCAGACTGGTAGAAAGAGGCCTTGGTCAGACAGGGAACCCAGACTGGTAGAAAGATGCCTTGATCAGACAAGGAACCCAGACTGGTAGAAAGATGCCTTGATCAGACAAGGAACCCAGACTGGTAGAAAGATGCCTTGATCAGACAAGGAACCCAGACTGGTAGAAAGATGCCTTGATCAGACAAGGAACCCAGACTGGTAGAAAGAGGCCTTGGTCAGACAAGGAACCCAGACTGGTAGAAAGAGGCCTTGGTCAGACAAGGAATCCAGACTGGTAGAAAGAGGCCTTGGTCAGACAGGGAACCCAGACTGGTAGAAAGAGGCCTTGGTCAGACAAGGAACCCAGACTGGTAGAAAGAGGCCTTGATCAGACAAGGAACCCAGACTGGTAGAAAGAGGCCTTGGTCAGACAGGGAACCCAGACTGGTAGAAAGAGGCCTTGGTCAGATAAGGAACCAAGACTGGTAGGAAGATGCCTTGGTCAGATAAGGAACCCAGACTGGTAGAAAGATGCCTTGATCAGACATGGAACCCAGACTGGTAGAAAGAGGCCTTGATCAGACAAGGAACCCAGACTGGTAGAAAGAGGCCTTGGTCAGACAAGGAACCCAGACTGGTAGAAAGATGCCTTGGTCAGACAAGGAACCCAGACTGGTAGAAAGATGCCTTGGTCAGACAGGGAACCCAGACTGGTAGAAATATGCCTTGGTCAGACAGGGAACCCAGACTGGTAGAAAGATGCCTTGATCACACAAGGAACCCAGACTGGTAGAAAGATGCCTTGATCAGACAAGGAACCCAGACTGGTAGAAAGAGGCCTTGGTCAGACAAGGAACCCAGACTGGTAGAAAGAGGCCTTGGTCAGACAAGGAACCCAGACTGGTAGAAATATGCCTTGGTCCGACAGGGAACCCAGACTGGTAGAAAGATGCCTTGATCAGACAGGGAACCCAGACTGGTAGAAAGAGGCCTTATTCAGACAAGGAATCCAGACTGGCAGAAAGATGCCTTGATCAGACAAGGAACCCAGACTGGTAGAAAGAGGCATTGATCAGACAGGGAACCCAGACTGGTAGAAAGATGCCTTGATCAGACAAGGAACCCAGACTGGTAGAAAGATGCCTTGATCAGACAAGGAACCCAGACTGGTAGAAAGATGCCTTGATCAGACAAGGAACCCAGACTGGTAGAAAGATGCCTTGATCACACAAGGAACCCAGACTGGTAGAAAGATGCCTTGATCAGACAAGGAACCCAGACTGGTAGAAAGAGGCCTAGGTCAGACAAGGAACCCAGACTGGTAGAAAGAGGCCTTGGTCAGACAAGGAATCCAGACTGGTAGAAAGAGGCCTTGGTCAGACAAGGAATCCAGACTGGCAAAAAGAGGCCTTGGTCAGACAGGGAACCCAGACTGCTAGAAAGAGGCCTTGGTCAGACAAGGAACTCAGACTGGTAGAAAGAGGCCTTGGTCAGACAGGGAACCCAGACTGGTAGAAAGATGCCTTGGTCAGACAGGGAACCCAGACTGGTAGAAAGATGCCTTGGTCAGACAGGGAACCCAGACTGGTAGGAAGAGGCCTTGGTCAGACAGGGAACCCAGACTGGTAGAAAGATGCCTTGGTCAGACAGGGAACCCAGACTGGTAGAAAGATGCCTTGGTCAGACAGGGAACCCAGACTGGTAGAAAGATGCCTTGGTCAGACAGGGAACCCAGACTGGTAGAAAGAGGTCTTGGTCAGACAAGGAACCCAGACTGGTAGGATTAGGCCTTGGTCAGACAGGGAATCCAGACTGGTAGAAAAATGCCTTGATCAGACAAGGAACCCAGACTGGTAGAAAGAGGCCTAGGTCAGACAAGGAACCCAGACTGGTAGAAAGAGGCCTTGGTCAGACAAGGAATCCAGACTGGTAGAAAGAGGCCTTGGTCAGACAAGGAATCCAGACTGGCAAAAAGAGGCCTTGGTCAGACAGGGAACCCAGACTGCTAGAAAGAGGCCTTGGTCAGACAAGGAACTCAGACTGGTAGAAAGAGGCCTTGGTCAGACAGGGAACCCAGACTGGTAGAAAGATGCCTTGGTCAGACAGGGAACCCAGACTGGTAGAAAGATGCCTTGGTCAGACAGGGAACCCAGACTGGTAGGAAGAGGCCTTGGTCAGACAGGGAACCCAGACTGGTAGAAAGATGCCTTGGTCAGACAGGGAACCCAGACTGGTAGAAAGATGCCTTGGTCAGACAGGGAACCCAGACTGGTAGAAAGATGCCTTGGTCAGACAGGGAACCCAGACTGGTAGAAAGAGGTCTTGGTCAGACAAGGAACCCAGACTGGTAGGATTAGGCCTTGGTCAGACAGGGAATCCAGACTGGTAGAAAAATGCCTTGATCAGACAAGGAACCCAGACTGGTAGAAAGAGGCCTAGGTCAGACAAGGAACCCAGACTGGTAGAAAGAGGCCTTGGTCAGACAAGGAATCCAGACTGGTAGAAAGAGGCCTTGGTCAGACAAGGAATCCAGACTGGCAAAAAGAGGCCTTGGTCAGACAGGGAACCCAGACTGCTAGAAAGAGGCCTTGGTCAGACAAGGAACTCAGACTGGTAGAAAGAGGCCTTGGTCAGACAGGGAACCCAGACTGGTAGAAAGATGCCTTGGTCAGACAGGGAACCCAGACTGGTAGAAAGATGCCTTGGTCAGACAGGGAACCCAGACTGGTAGGAAGAGGCCTTGGTCAGACAGGGAACCCAGACTGGTAGAAAGATGCCTTGGTCAGACAGGGAACCCAGACTGGTAGAAAGATGCCTTGGTCAGACAGGGAACCCAGACTGGTAGAAAGATGCCTTGGTCAGACAGGGAACCCAGACTGGTAGAAAGAGGTCTTGGTCAGACAAGGAACCCAGACTGGTAGGATTAGGCCTTGGTCAGACAGGGAATCCAGACTGGTAGAAAAATGCCTTGATCAGACAAGGAACCCAGACTGGTAGAAAAATGCCTTGATCAGACAAGGAACCCAGACTGGTAGAAAGATGCCTCGGTCAGACAGGGAACCCAGACTGGTAGAAAGATGCCTTGGTCAGACAAGGAACCCAGACTGGTAGGAAGAGGCCTTGATCAGACAGAGAACCCAGACTGGTAGAAAAATGCCTTGATCAGACAGGGAACCCAGACTGGTAGGAAGAGGCCTTGGTCAGATAAGGAACCCAGACTGGTAGAAAGATGCCTTGATCAGACAGGGAACCCAGACTGGTAGAAAGAGGCCTTGATCAGACAAGGAACCCAGACTGGTAGAAAGATGCCTTGGTCAGACAAGGAACCCAGACTGGTAGAAAGATGCCTTGGTCAGACAGGGAACCCAGACTGGTAGAAAGATGCCTTGGTCAGACAGGGAACCCAGACTGGTAGAAAGATGCCTTGGTCGGACAGGGCTCAAAGGTTTTTTCCACGATTCCTTGAGTTCTCTCACTTTGCCTCCTTCTCAAAACATCAAGGAGAGCATTAAAGGAGAGGGCACCTCAGGTCTTCTCCACCAACGCTCTCCTTTTCCCTCAGAAGTTTTGGGAATGGGGCAGGGAGAGTTTTGAGGAGACAGGAAAGAGGAGACAAGGAATCAAGGAAAATACTTTAGAGAACCACCCACAGTGAAGAGTAGTATCGTACCTCTCTCACAAACGACCCCTGCATCCTCCTTGTGGCAACAGTCGGTCCACCCCCAGCCTTTGAAAGGACAGCTGGACAGGATCTTCTCAGTTCCTTTGCAGTCCATATCATCCAACCAGATTGAACCCGAGCCTTGGATACACAAAACAGAGGATAAACAAGGAGCAAGCGGAATCATGTGCAGAAATTAATTGAATGGTTCCCTGGATTATCTGCACGGACCCTATCTTGCACTGACTCTACTCACAAGACTATACATTATATACACACTATATACACATTCATTCACACACGATGACATACGTACATACACTTTTACACTCATCATATGCTGCTGCTACTATGTTCTTTATTTTACAATTATTATTATCTATCCTGATGCCTTGTCACTTTAACCTGCCTTCATGTACACATCTACCTCAAATACCTTATTATTATCTATCCTGATGCCTTGTCACTTTAACCTGCCTTCATGTACACATCTACCTCAAATACCTTATTATTATCTATCCTGATGCCTTGTCACTTTAACCTGCCTTCATGTACACATCTACCTCAAATACCTCGTACCCCTGCACATTGATCTGGTACTGCTACTCCCTGTATATAGCTCCACCCTACATGGTTGGGGAGGGCTCGTAAGCAAGCATGTCACTGTAAAGTCTACACCTGTTGTATTCGCATCATGTGACAAATCACATTTGATTTGAAATATGCAAAAAAAAGACTAATTGACTCTTTCTGCGGGTGCTGCCTGCCATTCCCACAAATCACTACCTATTGGAACTTGCTCCCTCCAAGAATCCCACATTTCTTGTGATCATACTGCTAACATCTATCCAATCCTCTCATATCTAGTCCCTAGGGCAGGGGTATTCAACTCTTACCCTATGAGGTCCAGAGCCTGCTGGTTTCTGTTCCACCTGATAATTAATTGCACCCACCTGGTGTTCCAGGTCTAAATCAGTCCCTGAACAATTAATAAAAACAGTAGAACTGGATTTGTGGTCCAGAGTTGAGTTTGAGGGCTCTAGGGGTTAGAGGGTTGATTTGGGATCCAGAGTTGAGTTTGAGGGCTCTAGGGGGTAGAGGGTTGATTTGGGATCCAGAGTTGAGTTTAAGGGCTCTAGGGGTTAGAGGGTTGATTTGGGATCCAGAGTTGATAGCTTACTTATTGTTTCCACTGCCTCCTGGTGGCAAACACATGTAAGGACACACCAAGGTCATATTCATTAGATGCACGGCATGGTAAAATGTTTCAAAATGTTGTGCAACAGAAAATAAAAAGGAAGATTTTTTTATTGTGCAAGTTCAGATGATACCTCAATATTTCACTGAATTTTTGGCAGTGTTCATCCATTTTGTGACTAGTGAATATGACGCAGGTGGTCCCTCCCTGTTTCAGTACATTTTCTTCCATTTGGTGCCTAATGAACATGACCATTGTTCGATTCGTACCCTCTCCATATGTCCATCAAGTAACAGCAGATGAGTGGAGGCTGCTGAGGGGAGGACAGCTCATAACAATCACCCGTCTTCAACCCAATTGAGATGGTTTGGGATGAGTTTGACCGCAGAGTGAAGGAAACACAGACACTCCTTCAAGACTATTGGAAAAGCATTCCTCATAAAGCTGGTTGAGAGAATGCCAAGAGTGTGCAAAGCTGCCATCAAGGAAAAGGTTGTCTGTCTTGAAGAATCTCAAATTTAAAATAGATTTGGATTTGTTTAACACTTTTTTGGTTACTACATGATTCCGTATGTGTTCTGTCATAGTTGTGATGTCTTCACTATTATTCTACAATGTAGAAAATAGTAAAAAATAAAGAAAAACCCTTGAGTAGATGTGTCCAAACTGTTGACTGGTAGTGTAGATAGAGGACTTTCTACCTGTGCCATTACAGCTCCTTTGACAGCATGGGCAGCGCCATTGAAGCTATCTCCATTTTAAAGTCGACACAAAAATCACCATGCCTTAGCAATGTATCCAATAAATATCTAATGATTTTTGTGAAATACAACTGTGTCATACAGTCTGCAATGCTATTTCCACTCCATACATTTTATTGATAAGGAATCCTAGCACATTTAGTTGATATCCTGTTCTTGGGGCTCCTACCCTGTCTGGACACCAAGTTTGGCATTCTTTACCAGCTGTACTGAAGATCACTACTCCCTCCGGTGAGCAGAAGACATTCTTAGACCCAACCAAGGCCAAACAATACGTTGTCACGCACCTACATCCAACGGTGGACAGGCGACATAATACTAACTAGCCATTGTGGGCTCATACTGTGACCCTGCACAAGCCGTGCTGACGCGGCCAAGGACCCACTAAGGAATTCATATCTTGATTAGAAACGTGCCTCCACCCTGATGACAAAAAAAAGACAATTATTCATCCAGTAACTTAAAGTTATGAACAACGATGGTATGTATAGGGTGACATGTTCTCACAAGGACAATATAGTTTGAATAGTATTTTATTTACAGTACATGCCACAATGAGCTTTTACCAACTAACTGCGGCTGTACAGCCACGTAATAATTAGCCTAGTCGCTACCTAAGGCTAGCCACTGAGCTCTCTTTCCTTAATAGGACACCCTACTAATATACTGTGAGCATGTTTAATACATACAAGGGTATACTCCCAAGGACCATGTATATTTTTCTTTACTATTTGACTGGTTGGTCCGCCCTGGTGCTTGGTGGCGGATGGGTTTGCAGGTTGTATAGCCAAGCGAACAGTGCAGCTCTGCAGGACAGGTATTAATTCCCAAGCTTGTGCCAGTCAATTTTCAGTGTTCTGGCGTGTTAGGATGTTCAACAGAGGGTTATATTTACACAAATGTTGAATTTTACTGGGTTTGTTTTCCTATTTACTTATTTAATTAAATGTTTTTTGAGTATGTGTGTGTGTGTGTGTGTGTGTGTGTGTGTGTGTGTGTGTGTGTGTGTGTGTGTGTGTGTGTGTGTGTGTGTGTGTGTGTGTGTGTGTGTATGTATGTATGTATGTATGTATGTATGTATGTATGTATGTATGTACTGTATGAACAGTTGAAGTCAGAAGTTTACATACACCTTTAGCCAAATACATTTAAACCCAGTTTTTCACAATTCCTGACATTAATTCTAGTGCAAATTCCCTGTCTTAGGTTAGTTAGTACCACCACTTTATTTTAAGAATGTGAAATGTCAGAATAATCGTAAAGATAATTATTTATTTCAGCTTTTATTTCTTTCAATCACATTCCCAGTGGGTCAGAAGTTTATACACACACTCAATTAGAATTTGGTAGCTTTGCCTTTAAAGTGTTTAACTTGGGTCAAATGTTTCGGGGAGCCTTCATCAAGCTTCCCACAATAAGTTGGGTGAATTTTGGTCCATTCCTCCATGACAGAGCTGGTGTAACTGAATCAGGTTTCTAGGTCTCCTTGCTCACACACGCTTTATCAGTTCTGCCCACACATTTTCTATAGGATTGAGGTCAGGGCTTTGTGATGGCCACTCCAATACCTTGACTTTGTTTTCCTTAAGCCATTTTGCCACAACTTTGGAAGTATGCTTGGGGTCATTGTCCATTTGGAAGACCCAAGCTTTAACTTTCTGACTGATGTCCTGAGATGTTGCTTCAATATATCCACATAATTTTTCACTCCTCATGATGCCATCTACTTTGGGAAGTGCACCAGTCCCTCCTGCAGCAAAGCAACCCCACAACATGATGCTGCCACCCCCGTGCTTCACTGTTGGGATGGTGTTCTTCGGCTTGCAAGCCTCCCTCTTTTTACTCCAAACGTTGCGTTTGGTGGTCATTATGGCCAAATTGTTTCATCAGACCAGAGGACATTTCTCCAAAAAGTATGATCTTTGTCCCCATGTGCAGTTGCAAACCATAGTCAGGCTTATTTTATGGCAGTTTTGGAGCAGTGGCTTCTTACTTGCTGAGTGGCCTTTCAGGTTATGTCAATCTAGGACTTGTTTAACTGTGGATATAGATACTTTTGTACCTGTTTCCTCCAGCATCTTCACAAGGTCCTTTGCTGTTGTTCTGGGATTGATTTGCACTTTTCGCACCAAAGTATGTTCATCTCTAGGAGACAGAACGCGTCTCCTTCCTGAGTGGTTTGACGGCCATGGTGTTTATACTTGCTTACTATTGTTTGTACAGATGAACGTGGTACCTTCAGGCGTTTGGAAATTGCTCCGAAGGATGAACCAGACTTGTGGAGGTCTACTTTTTTTTCTGAGGTCTTGGCTGATTTATTTAGATTTTCCCATGATGTCAAGCAAAGAGGACTGAGTTTGAAAGTAGGCCTTGAAATATATCCACCTCCAATTGATATAATTTTAGCATGGCACAATTTGTGGAATTGCTGGAAATGTGTTGTAAAATTGCAACATTTTCTCACTGACCCAAAATGTGTAGAACTGAAAAAAAAACTTGCTTTAAAGCTGCAATATGTAATTTTTGGGGCGAACCAATGAAATTCGCATAGAAATGTGTTATACATCTGTCATTCTCATTGGATGTAAGTTTAAGAGGCAGTAGATCTGCAATATGTCACTTTTTGGGCGACCTGACAAAATTCATTTAGAAATGTTTTACAGATACGTAATTCTAAATGAATGGAAGTTTAAGAGAAGGTAGATCTGTTCTATGTGCGTTATTTCTATGCTTTAGTTTTTGCGGCTTTTACTTTTGAAAATACAATATTTTTTCTTCTGGAAGACAATTCACCTTTAGGTTTAGATGGTAAAATGATTTTCTACACAATTGTTGGAGGAATTTAATTCCTATAAGTTCATTAACCAATTCAATTTTAACAAAGCAAAACACTTTGTCAGTTTCTAAGAATTTGTAAGTTTCTTATTTGCATAAAATAGACAAAGATCAGTCTCAATACTAATCAATAGCGTTTATTCCCGAGAGCTCTGGTCATAATACCATGTAGATTGGTTCATATACCTCACATTTCGTCATAAATGTCCCTCCTCCTCTCAGATACAATGGCAGTATTGTTCACAAGCCTTCTCACATTGTCTGCCACCTGTTAAACAATCTACTACAAGCCCAAGGTCTCTCCCCTCCCTGGGTGGGGACAGAATGTCCTGTAAGGAACACAGTATTACAGCCGGTCTGACGATAGCTCCATTCGTTTCTAACAAGGAACAGAAAGTCCTTGTTCTAATTCTTGACTAAAACTACACACCTTATATTTAGTATTATGATTATAATAAGATTCATACATTCATACAGTAACAGAGTAGTATTCTGTTTAGTTATAATTCTAAGCTAAATGTATACATCATTTAGTCATTATTCATAAAAATCCCATAACAACAATACTCGCTTATTTTGTCACATGTTATGACTTGCTCACTCACACAACCTGTGCAACCAGTCCCTTTGTGATCAGGTTAACGTTAATTGTCATGAATCTTGCCCTCAAGGCAGAACTGAGCGATTTGCGCTAGATGTCCCTGCTGCAAAGTCCAAAGAGTTTGGCTATATCTAAAAATGAATGGAAAAAAGTGCTTTAAGGTTCGGCATTAAATTTAGCAGTGAGGTTAAAGTTAGGTTTAAGGTTAGGGTTAGGTTTCAAATCTTTATTTTATGACTTTATGACTATTTTATGATTATGACTTTTATGCCCAGCTGCCTCCAGGGCAAGATTCACGACAAGAAATGCTAACCAGACCCCCTTTGATTTCACAGGAAATGAAACATAGAGAATCCATTTGGAGAAGTGCAGTTTCCATTACATTAGCAACTACTTCCACCCCTGTGGCTCTATAAACGGTATAATTTCATAAGGGTTGTTAAAGAACCACGACACAGCAAGACACAAGAGGTAAGACGTTTGAGAATCAGAATGTCATCTCTGGAAACGTCTAATTAACTATTGTCCTCAGTGATGCATAAACAATACTGTTTGATTGTAGTAGATATACTTGATAGTCTCTTGTACACATACATTTACTTTATGTATTGAAAATGGACTGCGTTAAAAATCAACTAAATGTGATATGATTTCTTATCAATACAATGTATGGAGTGGAATAGCACAGTGCATTGTAGACTGTATGACTCAGTTGTCTTATTGAACGCAGGTATTTGACATGAAGCAGTAGATTTTTAGCAGATACAGCACTACATGTATTTGTGTAGAATATAATTATGCTACTTTAGTACAAAAAAAATGTCATGTAATTGTAATTCAGCTAAATGTAATGTATCAGCTAAAACTCAGCTAAACATGTATTGTATCAGCTAAAACTCAGCTAAACATGTATTGTATCAGCTAAAACTCAGCTAAACATGTATTGCATCAGCTAAAACTAATAATGGTGGTTGTTATTGTTGGGGAATATGGTATAATATATAACGCTAACTTTAGACATTAAAGCTTTATGCCAATGGTGTTGCTCATGGACGTTGTGAGGTGGGCATATTTCACCATGAAACACTGAGAATCTCACTGTGGGAGGCCGCTCCTTCTCTTGCTAGAACAAAAGCGATACCTACCGTGTCGACCCGGTAGCGACGAACCTGACGTTTCTACTTGTCGAATCGCAATGATTGTCAGTCAGTGTCAAAACAACTTTTGCAAATCTCGTCAGTGTCAAACAACTTGACTTGGAGCCAATCAGAGAGTACGAACCCCTACGTGAGGGGACCAACAGAAGTGACAACAGGAAAAGGAGGGCATTTTCTCCGTACATCCACGGTTAAATGTCATGATCCAGTCACACTTCATATACAGTGCTGTGAAAAAGCATTCTCTACTTTTGCATATATATTTTTTATAATCTTCAACTATAACCCAATATTAAATAAAGGGAAACTGAGTGAACAAGTAACCCAATAATTACATACTTATTTTATTTATTTAATAAACAAAAGCAATGCCCCTGTGTGGAAAAATAATAACCTTTACCTGCAATGACTCCAACCAAACGCTTCCTGTAGTTTTTGATCAGTCTCTCACGTTGCTGTGGAGGAATTTTGGCACGCTCTTTCCATGCAGAATTTATTTTTGATTTATTTACCTTTATTTAACTGGGCAAGTGAGTTTTTAAGAACAAATTCTTATTTACAATGACGGCCTACACCGGCCAAACCCCGACGGCGCCACCCTATGGGATTCCCAATCACAGCAGGTTGGGATACAGCCAGGGATCGAACACTGCGATGCAGTGCCTTAGACCGCTGAGCCACTCAGGATGGCAAATGTTCCTATTGTTCTATTGCTTGTCTGTTTGTCAGTTGTCCAAGCTAGTTGGTGAAAATGCAGAGTCGTGGAATCGCTCTGTGGCTGCTGTTACTTCTCCGTGTCCCTGGACTGGACTCTGCAACATGGAATCTATTCGGTGAGTTCCATTTAGCCTGGTTTGTACTGTGTTGTCAACTCCTACCGCCATTGTCATGCCAAAGGCCATGGTCATACAACACAAACAGATCTGAGACCAGGGTAAGTTCAGTTGGACAATGAAATCTGATATTCTCCCATCACTTCATCACAACTAAGTCATGTTAGTTTGAGAATGTCAATGACCTGATGTTTTTATAGTAGACTTTCCAATGAATCAGGCATCGGCCATTCAAGTAGTGTACTCCTCAAATTCCTGTCACAATTACTGCAACACACGTTTGTTTGTGAATGACATTGTTAGTAGGACAATGACCTGATGTTTTTACAGTAGACTTTACAAGGAATCAGGAATAGTGTAGGGGTTGGGTCCCAAAGACCCTCCCCATTATTGATTAAGTGGACCTTAAGATTCCTATGTTTTGCTGCAGGCCTTATAATAGATACTGTTGCTATGTGTCTAAAAACTCTGTGCAAAAGCATCTATATTAGTCTTTGTGGTTAAGCCCTGGCTGTTGTGAGAGTGGGCTTGCAGGCTGGGTCTGAGCCAGACCGAAACTAGATAAAGAGAAGTAACCACTGTCTGGTTTTGACATTTTGATCTTGTGTGACAGTGGACAATTCTAATAAATTCAGAGAAGCTACTGTACTAGGTTGCCTTATAAGGTAACCTCAGCTTATTGATACACACAGACATTGATGTAGGTGATCATACCACTAGGGAGTGATCACATGAATAAAATCAGCTGCGCCCTTAAGTGGGGTGCAGAACTTACTCTCAAACATGCGTGCTGTGTTTTCGTTGTCAACTTCTGTCTGCAATTGCATTAAATAAAGGTTTGATTGATTTACTTAAAGAAGATTTTGTCTGACTGCTGAATTCACCAATAAGCCAAAGATTGACAAGGGACAAGGAACCTACCCCCCGAGACAATAGGCCAATCATGTAGTGTTCTCCTCAAGTTCCTGTTTGCAAAACACAAACAAGTTGGTTCATGCTTTGTACTGCCGCCTAATAGAAATTTAAGCAAACAGCAAAGTTGCATAAATCCGTTGTCAGTTGAAGCTCATCAGTCCAATTTTTAAACTGACTAACTTAAATCCTCACCCTCTCTGTGCTCACAGGTAAGTCCTCGACAGAGCCCACACAGGAGGGCGAGGTGAGGCTGGTGGGGGGTAAGCATGACTCAGAGGGTCGAGTGGAGGTGTACCACGAGGGGAAATGGGGGACCGTCTGTGATGATGGCTGGGACCTGGCCGAGGCTCAGGTGGTGTGCCGTCAGCTGAAGTTCCCTGGCGTTGTATCTGCTGTCACTGGAGGGACTTATGGAGAGGGTGAGTATCTTACAAGGGTCATGTTCATTAGGCACAACATGGAAGAAAATGGACTGAAACAGGGAGGGGATACCTGGGTCGTATTCACTAGGCACAACATGGAAGAAAATGGACTGAAACAGGGAGGGGATACCTGGGTCGTATTCACTAGGCACAACATGGAAGAAAATGGACTGAAACAGGGAGGGGATACCTGGGTCGTATTCACTAGGCACAACATGGAAGAATAAAACAGTGCAACACAGAGTCAAATGGGTAGGCACTATCAGATCTTGTGCAATAAGGAACACTTTTGTAAAAGTATGAGAGGATTGAATAAGCGTTAGCAATATGACGACAAGGAATTTGGGATTCTTGGAGGGAGCAAGTTCAAATAGGTAGTGATTTGTGTGAATGGCAGGCAGCACCAGCAGAAAGAGTCAACTAACTTACTTTAATACACCACAATATAATATTTTTCTTATTTCTGCACATGATTTTGCTTGCTCCTTGTTTATCCTCTGTTGTGTATCCAAGGGTCGGGTTCAATCTGGTTGGATGATATGGACTGCAAAGGAACCGAGAAGTCCCTGTCCAGCTGTTCTTTCAAGGGCTGGTCGTTGACCGACTGTTCCCACAAGGAGGACGCAGGGGTCGTTTGTGAGAAAGGTACACTACTACACTGTGGGTGAATCTCAATAGTGTTTCCCCTGATTCCTTGGCTCCTCTCTTCTCGTCTCCTTCTGAAAAGTCTCCACGCCTCCGTGGGAAAACATCAGAGAGAAGTGAGGAGAGCATTGGTGGATAAGATCCAATGCTCTCCCTGATTCCCTCTGATGTTTTTAGGTGATTTGAGAGGATTCAAGGAATTGAGTAAAATACATTTCAGATTCACTCTGTGTGTCTGCAGCTCCGGTCTGACCAAAGGTTATGGAAGAAACAGACATTTTAACCCATAACAACTACACAAGGTTATTTTCCTGGTTAAATAAAGGGATGAATGAATACATGTTGTTAAACTTCACCAAAACTAAAATACACACTATCAGCCCTACGTATTCCTACTCATCATGTACAGTCCTAATCACATGTATTCCTCATACTGTACAGGCACAGATTTGACCAGTGACACAGCACATTTCCTGGACCACAGTCTGGGCCTGTCAGATGACCTGGGCGAGCTGTTTGACCGTGGGGATGACTGTGACTTCCTCATCACAGTCCAGAGCCCCACAGGAAACAGAGATGGGGAGGGGAAGTTGGAAGTGGAGGAGAGGAACATCTGCACCCACAAACTGATCCTCTCTCTCTACCCACACTTCAACATCACCAACGGGTCCAGTAACCTCTCCCTAGAGATGAGTCAAGCCTGCAGCCCCTGTGTCACCAGCTTCATCAGGTACTAGTCTGTGACCCTTAACAGGTGCTATTTAGATACACTTTATGTTTATTGGTTAAATACATACACAAGAATACAAATGTGTCAGATGATTTTAGACCTCAAATGTAGTCTGTCGAGATGAATCCACGTCTCCTTGCATCAATTGTGTAGATCCAGGGTGCCTTACTTAAAGCACAGTTTTTCTCTAGGTCCAACACCACTTGCTGAAGTTCCTTTTTAGCTATGGTATCTCCTAAACATGTTTGAATACAAGTGAATTTATTTAAATGTCCTTGCTCTGGTTCTCTAGGTACCTTTACACCCGCAAGATCGACGTGACCGTTTCCTCTGCCCAGTGCCTCCACAAGCTGGCCTCAAAGTTTGGGGTGAAACGGCTGATGCAGGACACCGGCAGGCTCTTCACCGTACTCCTCCCTGAGGACCCCTCCTTCTACACCCAGGTCTCCCTGTACCAGTACTCCGTCCAGACTGGGGACCTGCTGCTTCAGGAGAACTGCCTCCAGTACCTGGCCTGGAACTGCGAGGCTCTGATCAATTCCCCGGCCTGGAGCGACCTCTCCACAGACTTCCTAATGGCCCTCTTGGCGCGGTCTGACCTCGTGGTACCGGACGAGGGGTTCCTCCTGCAAGCTCTGGAGGGTTGGATCATAGAGAAGGGTGACTTGACCGGCACCGAGAGCCAGGCGACCCTGTTAGGCCACATCCGCTTCCCGATGATCCCTGCCAAGAAGCTCTACGATCTGCAGTTCACCTCAGAGCTCTACAGGAGCCACGAGAAGCTCTATCGTGTCAGCATGCTCAGAGGCTTCCAGTTCAACGCCTTGTCGTTCGACACTCTGAGGAAGCACAAAAGCAGTGAGAGTGAAGAAGAGCATGATTACCATCCCAGGATCTACACTGCTGAGCCATGGAGTGTCACCATCAACTCAACCAACAAAGAGCCACCACGCCAAGATATGCGATATGATTACAACAGGCGCTACAATAACTACCAACCTTATTACCCCACGCCAGAATATGGCAAGTCATTCACAACACCAAACCACAATAGTGTGATTTACCAGACCAAGGAAACCAACCCCATCAGTTGGTCAGCAAGAGTCTTTAAGAACCAACGAGAATATTCCAGGTGTATTTCCTTCCCCACTGCCAGTCTCTCTCTCCAAAGCAGCCTCAGACAAAACCAGACCAACAGTGTTCACTTCAGCAACCGACTGCTCCTAACATGTGAGGGCAGGTATGTCTTTCACGTCCAGGACTTCAAGAACAACATGGCCCAGATCCCTACTAACAGCAGTCTGGCCCTGTCCTACCCCTGTCCTGAAGGCCAGTATGACTTTCGCTTTGTGGTGAGACCAGAATACATCTGATAGCACTGCCTGGCACAGATGCAACAACGCTCCTAACACACATCCACAAATCTAATAATGATGTCCCATTGCCAATCAATTGCTAATTTCTTTTATTCAAGAGTTTGAAATTATGGTAATGTGGTTTTAGAAATATGTGACTGATTTGATCATAACCCTTTGTTGATTTGCTGAAAGCATATCAACATGTAGCACTGCTCTTATGTAAGTATTAATCAAAAACTATAACATCTCTGCTTGCACTTGAATAAAGGCATTTGAACATGCAGGGATGTGGATGATGTTTTTTCCCCCAAATGGCGGCTAGTTCTTCCCATAGAAATAGCTAGAGGTCTCTTGTGCCCAAAAGCCAGTTTTGCCATGGCTAACGCCATTGAAGACTGTCACCATTTTGAAGTTGTCTACTGGGTGGGTGGGACTTAAT
Organism: Oncorhynchus mykiss; assembly: GCF_013265735.2. NCBI lineage: Eukaryota > Metazoa > Chordata > Actinopteri > Salmoniformes > Salmonidae > Oncorhynchus > Oncorhynchus mykiss. The sequence continues at coordinate 92,081,329 of NC_048576.1, read as the reverse complement.
ATGGGTTAAGGAAGGATAACATAATTCCAATCGGGTCATCAGGAGGGATCATCCAATGAATTATAGTTCTGAGCAAAAATGTCCATAACTGCAGGTGGTAGTAAATCTCCAACCTTGCCTTTATACCTGTTCAAACCACACACTGCATGTGGCAGGATGCACCCTTTCAGTTTGTTTGCCAACTCATAGAAATAGTAGAAGAAGAAAATTGACTACTTCAAAATGGAGATGGCCTCAATGCTGCTGCCCATGCTCTCACAGACACCACAATAGGACAGATTCAAAGATCTGATGTCTATCTAGGTCTACTGTGGTTCTCTGTGTAGTACTTACCCTCCTCTAAAAGCCCTCATGAACCATGTCTATCTAGGTCTACTGTGTTTCTCTGTGTAGTACTTACCCTCCTCTAAAAGCCCTCATGAACCATGTCTATTATTCCTCCACTAGATGGGGTCGTTCCTTCAATCATATTCAGTTGTAAATACTCCATATGGAGGCTGAATTGGGTTAAACGGTATGAGTTCCTCTTTGGCCAAACTACTCTCTGACCTCTCTGAGACTTTACTCACTTTTTCGGGCAAGTGACCATAATCTTTGAGCAACCAATAAATACTGCTGACTTGGCCGATGGGAAAGTGCCTTTTAGACCTGAAAGTAAATATCTGGATAAGATATGACATAGTGATTAATCGGTTTTAAACTCCTGGAAAAACTCCTGGCCCTATAGGGAGGATGAAAACTCTGTCAAACTGCAGCAACATTCAAATCAAAGTTTATTTGGTCCTTTACACCGATTTGCAACGAAATGTATGTGTTTTCTAGCTCCAAAAGTGAAGTAATATCTATAAATTAAAAAACAACACACAAATAATCTAAAAAGTAAAACAATGAATAATTATCAGAACGAGCAATACCAGAGTCTGAAATATAGACAGTCTGGACAGTAAATGCATAGAAAAGGTGAGGAGAGCAGTAGCTATAGTAAAACCTTGTACTTGTTCATATGAATTATATTTTAAAAGGGGGTTCCGTTACACAGACAACTGTGATTAGACAATAGAATTAACAGGACTGAGCTTGCTTTAGGCAGGGTTGCATCATGTAGGCCCATGGATGGAAACAGCCAATGCCCCAAGTCCTTAAATTCCATCCCTGTGTAGGCCTATATACAGTTGTAATTAAGTGACAGGTCCATTTTGGATTAAAAAAGTTGATCACATTCACATTTTCTCATAAGACAAATACATTGTCTTAGGCTATAAATAGATAACTTTCCTACTTTGTTTCCCCTGGCCAGATGCTTCTACACCTGCATTCCTTGATTTTTGGGTTTTCAGGTTGGGTTTCTGTACAGCACTTTGTGACATCAGCTGATGTAAGAAGGGCTTTATAAATACATTTGATTGATTGATTGATGGGACAAGGCGTATAGAGGCCTACAGTTGATCAGACTGATACTGCAGGTCAGATCACTAATGTTAAGGTGTAGGCTGCTACAACATTTCTCTAAAGAGTTTTTGCTTGTGTCTTTCGGGAGTGACTTATTTTCTGTTTGCTAAAATAATACCTTATGAAAGTGGAATGCGCACTCTGCTTTCTATAGACTTGTGCCATGCCTAATCTGCGATTTCTGGGAATCTGATTGGACACAGAGGTGGCAGTGGCCATTTTTTGACTCCTGATGGTAACCAGGTAACATTTTGGAACCTAGTTGTAGCAGGGGCCTTAACTCCTTAATCTGGTGAAAATTGGCCTGTATGGATTGAGAAACATTTTTATTTTGCCAACAGAAGAACTATTAAAAGGATATGCAAGACATGGTAGCAATTGGAAATGAACACCAAAGGTGAGGACAAACAGTTCACCTGACACAAGACTGAATCCAAACATTACACTGTTGAATTTATGTGCATTTTACATTTACTGCACTATTTACAGCATTTGTCAATAACGAAATCTGAAAATACTCTGTAAACGTTCAGTAACATAAATAAGAATATTCATTCACATTTTGGATTAGGGATGCTGGGTTCCCCTAAATGAAATGTATTTTTTGCCAAAATTATAAAATTGCTCCTGTCTAAATAAAATAATTGAAAATACTTCACCAGAGACTATGACGTAACCATAGAGTATCATTAGCTTATTTATTTTTTAAAGAAGCTCTGTATTGTTTCAAATTACAAGTGTGTAGGCCAGGCCTATTTTATTGGGAAGCCCGAAATTGTGTTAGCACGCGTGGCAATATAAATACTTGATAATTGAGTTGTGACTGTCAGTGAAAAGCAACTAAAATATGTGTGAAGATAACGTGTTTTGAGTATAATTTAAAATATTGAGATGGAGAAGGGGAGGGGTGTGGCGGGGAGGGGTGTGTGGCGAGGATATGGCGCGTTTCAGTCCAGAATGCATGCACTCAGCTCTCTAGAATGTGCTCAGCTCTCCCAACAATTATTTTACATTCATTGTTTCATTGTGTAAATTGTTTGCCCTTTGTTAATTTTCATAAATTACCCATTACATATGTACCAGTAGGCCTAGTAATTGTACTGTTAATACCCATCGTTTGGTTACATAGATTTATGTTAATGCAGGTATTAATTACATTCATTTACCGTTCTCACTTTCCGAGTGGAAACATTATTTGCAGAGTTCAACCTGCTACACTTTATTTCATAACCATCATTTACGAGTTTTGTCATTTTCCCATTTACCTTTGTTTGGAGTGCCCGATGTGTGCAATGAGCATGTGTCTGGTTTCTCTCTCCTGATAATGTCGAGTGAGCGCGCACCTGAGCGTGCATAAAGTAAGCCGAACTGACCTGCTGTGGGCAAATGTAGGAAAGTGCCCATTAGGGGATTTCGGATTTCTGATTGTCTTAACTCATCACGTCCACCACTAATAAGCTGAGCTTCTCAGTATTTGATTCTTCACCTCACACAGTAGACCTGAGTCAATGAAGTCTGCTTTATTTTAAAACATCCATTACAAATAATATTAGCTCCGCACAATATTTGAAAAATCTTTCCAACACCCGACAATCACCAAGCCTCGATGTGAAAATATCATGATCTGATGATGCCATGGATGATCCCATATATCCAGTGGAAACGAAATGTAAAAACATCCGAGCTCACTGGTTCGGGATACTCTGAAGGCTCAGAATAAGCCTACTCTAGTTGATACAATGTTGCAAGTTCACTAGCAACAGCTTCAGCCCAAACCCAGTTGATTGATTTGGTAGCCTACAATGTTGCACTTCACCAGCGATGGCTCAAGTCAAGACAGATAGAAAGGGGGGCAGAGAGGCAGAGAAGATAGATTAATGAGATTGAAAGAACCTGCATTTTCATCAGGATATTTTCTTCTGTTTTTATTTGTTGGGTTTAGGACTATGTATTTTACTTAGTTGAAGATGGAAGTTAATGTATAGGCCTAATTTAGCATTGGCCTAAAGGCTATCTCTGAGTTCCATGCGTTAATTTATTTAGCCACCAATGAATGGATCACGGTGTATCAATGTGTCCATATGGCAGGGGCTAGTACTCTTGCATTAGGTGAATTTTAATTCAGATTTTTATGATTAACCAAGTAAAAAACGTTTAGAAAAACAAAAAGGTTATTATTTAAATGAAACTGTTCCATGAAATGCTTTTATGAAAATAATCAACTGGTCGGCAGATCGGTAGAAATAGTAGGATAAGTTGTAAGCTTCCCCAAAATTGAAACTCAGGAGCGGCCTATGGTCTTTACTCTTACACCCATTAAAAATGCGTGCCTGCATATAGAAATCTTTCCAACTGATTCCTTCTAGCGCTGTCCCTGCCACAAGAATTTCAGTACTTCCGCATAACGTTTCCTTCGGGTTTGCTCATGGTTCTATGTAAAGTAATGTTCTCAAATTTTCCAGGGAACATTAAGAAACAACGTTCTTCTGTGGGAATTGCAGTACTTCAACATAACATTTTCGACAGGTATCCTTGTGGTTCTTTATAAAGTCATGTTCTCAGCACATTAAGAAAACATTCTATTAAAACCACAAGATAACATTGGAAACGCTCAAAGAACGTTCTAAGAATGTTATTTAAAAACATATACATTCTGTTCTCAGCGTCAACAAAACTTCATCTATCCTGTGTGTGTCTTCAGGTGTGTTGCCCGTACCACACCTGATCTTAATGAGTGCTTTTTTCCTTTGAAATGGGGTCTGTTTGAACGGACTAAAATGAACAGCTACGTATGAGTTAAATATACATGGCATGCTAGCTCCATCCTGGTGGTGCAATGGACAGCTGGAGCGGAGTTAGAGCGTTCTTAAATCTGACTGAAGCGCAGAGCAAGTTGCCCAAAGGCTGGAGCATCGGTCTTCTCGACCGTCTCCAATATTGCTCCATTACCACTCCAGTAACGCTCATTTCACCAGCTCAGGGCATGCCCGGCCCAGCATGCATCTGTAGGCTACTTGTGTGCTGCTTTAGCCCCTTGCTTTAGCTACTGTCATGGAGTTCACTTAATATTTTCATAAAGACACTGATAAAACACACAGGTGTGAAATCAAGGTGACTTACAAAGATGAGGACCAAGAGAAAGAGAGGGAGTGCAGTGATGTAGTGTCCACAACTAAAGAATCATTGTGAAATCCGAAAAGACATCCCGAAAGCATGATGGTGTACTATGTGCACATTCTAACAGAAAGGAATGCGGTGGGTAGCTAGCTAAGTGTGTCATTATAGCAAAAATATTTATAAACTAAAAATAAGATCTCTTAAAAATGTATTTCATTTTTGTTCTATTATCTTTACTATAGGCTATAACTGATTTTGGCCCAATAAACCTGACATGTTACCTCTTTCAATGAGCTTTCCATTTTGATATGGTTATTTTACCATAAAATCTTTAGGCCAACCTATAAAATAAAAACTTAAAAAATCTGCATCCCTGCCCAGCCTGGCAAGAGTGGCCCAAAAGGTGTTTAGCATCCTCATTGGCTCTGCAATGTCTGAGAGGGTATTCTCCACTGTTGGCCTGCTCTACCGGCACCATCACATGAGCCTGAAGCCACAGACTCTGGCCAAACTCGTGTTTCTAAAAGTTAATTCAAAGGCACTGTATACTGAGCCTAATAAGGCATTTTTTGTTTCATTTGTATTTAATTATAATAATACCTGTCTGGCTCCTGAAATATTTAATTGTTTTTGCGCTGTTTAATACTACATGTGGCCTATTTGAAATGATGAACGCTTCTTACAGTCACCTTTTCATGTTGTTTATTAGAATACTTTTCATTCCAATCATATGGTTTGGTTTTGATACGTCAAAACCAAATGGTAGGTCCAGGTAGTCACTAAAACTAGATGTGTTTTTGTGATTTTAATGAATGGAGCGAATTTAGAATTGAGGAGTGTTTTTTGGCACTCAATTCCACTCACATGCTCGGATAGAGAACAGAAGATGCCACATTGAAAAATACATGTGTTTGTATGATTAATGCCTAAGCAAATTAATTTCCATGTGTCCTTTCTGTGTTTGGTTCAACAGTTAACCCAAACTAAGCTAGCAGTGATTTTAAAAATCGTATGGAAACATGTTCTCAGAATGTTCATTAATTACTTTCGAATAACCTCAAATTTGCTTTCTCAGAACTTTAATAAAATCTTCCACGGCAAATGTTTTCAGAACCTCCCTGCAACCTAAAAAAATGTAATTCCCAGAACAGGTGAAGTGTTCACTACCATTCTCAGACCGTAAAAAAAAGATAACGGTCAGGAAAGTATGGTTTCGTTTCCAGAACCAATGGAAAACCAAAAACGTACATTCCCACAACTTCCAAGGAACCAAATGTCCTAGCTGGGAAGCTTTCAAAGGGCACTTCAGACAAACAGAACGCAATTTTGGTGCACACAGAATGGAGTCTTGAGTACATTCAAGTGCGTGTTCCATGGCAAATCTTCTGTTCAGGACAACCCAGGGCATAATGCATGTCACACTAGTAACTGTGGATTAAACATAGAGCTCATGAACTTTGGCACTGTAAATGACATGAGTTTTCAAATATGGAAATGTGAAGTGCACATTCGGATTCAAGGTGTGTGGTTTGCTTGTATGACATCAAAGCAATATTTATTATGATCTTAAGGTCTCATCTTTCAGAACACATTGACTCCTCTCGATTTGAAGCATTTCCCTCACTCATACAATAACAAATGTGCAAAAGTAGCCCAATAGCGGGGTATGGGGCATCTTCTTGTTGTGCACGGTGCTCAGGAGCATGCTAGTTTTCTGTTCTTCCTGATAATGAATTGCACCCACCTGGTGTCCCTGGTCAAAACCAGTCCCTGATTAAAGGGGAACAATTAAAAAAATGCAGTGGCGCTGGATTCACGTCGAGGTCCAGAGTTGAGTTTGAGGGGTTTAGGGCAAGTGAACTGAACTGAGCAGTAGGGCAAGTTGAGCCTGCTTTAAAGTTGCCCCAGGTGTTTAAGAAAAGGAATTCAAACAGGCATATCCTAAAATGGATATTTCTGGTTCATCACCATTGTTTAGGCGAAAGACAGATAATTTATGGCAACCGGGCAAATTGAGCCTGCTCTGAGGTTGTCCCTTTAAAGAGGGCATTTTTTTCCAATGGAGTTACTTTGGTTCTGGATTAATAGACTTCTCAGCCTACCACTGGCTTGGTTCTGACTGTGGGAGGAGCTCACAGCCTGCAATAAAACGGGCTGATTACATCGAATGAAAACAGAGTTCTAGGTGTTAGTCTGTCTGGGAATATCTTTGCATGTTCTAGTGTAGTTTACAATACAACAGTTCTTTAGCTCCACGAGTAAACATTTTATCTTACGCTATAGAGATATTTTCCAAGATGACTTGGTCTGTAAGCAGTTGTTTCATCACTCTGGTCGTTTTGTTCCTTTGGCGGATCGAAGACATTGCAGAAGCTTGCAAATGCGCTCCTGTGCATCTTCAACAGGCTTTTTGCAACGCAGACGTCGGTAAGGCAATTTTGGCAATATTTCTGACATCTCAGGTTCTCAACTCCGGTCCTCGAGTTACTCAAACGGTACACATTTTTATTGTAGCCCTGGACAAGAACACATGATTCAACAATCATCAGGCCCTCAATGAGTTGAATCAAGTGTTTTTGTCTGGGGATATAACAAAGTTCTGTTTGGTATACTCGAACGCTGGAGTTGGCGAACACTGGGCTACTACACTATCAATGCGCAACATGCAAACGTTAAATTCTGTGGTTATAATAATTACCATGACATGATCATTGTATTTACATAAGTAGGCAACAGTAAGATGGGCTACAGCCAAGGCTCTCCAACCCTCTTCCTGGAGAGCTGCCATCCTGTAGGTTTTTGATCCCACCCTAATTTGCACACCTGATTCTAGTAATTAGCCGGTTGATGAACGGAATCAGGTTCGTTACAACTGGGTTTGGATTGAGAACCTGCAGGAGGGTAGCTCTCGAGGAACAGGGTTTGAGAGCCCTGGCTGTAGCACTGGCTGTGACTCCTGCTACACCAAGTGTTATATTTGCCTCTAGGCCTACACATTATGCCTACAGTTGAATGCTAAATTATATACACCAAACAAGTTAATACTCTTTTTACATTTAACCCAAGGCACTCAGTTGTAGTGTAGACTTATTTATATCGAATAGTGGTAGGCTACAGATGCCGTGACTTAATTTGAGCCAGTTTCTCACCGGGAACTTAGTCCTGCAGCAATGTGTATTGTTATGTGGCGTAATATATATTTTTCATTTGTGCAAAGCAAGTCTGGCATTTAAGTGAACTTTTTAGGTGGCTTTTTAAACCTTGAATAAATAAGTTTGCAGTTTATGCAATGGGATTAAATTAAGATTTGGCCACTGTATATCACTTACTTTGGACAGTTAATTTCTTTCATGTGCTCCTTAAAAGGAATGTTTTCAACCTGAATTGTACTTGACTTAAGGGCACACTTTTCTCTGCACAGCTGTGGTGCCATCTTGAGGTCTGAAACATCTGCTAAATGTGGCTTTTGTAGTGTAACGTCTCTTAACTGGTACAGCTGTTAGTAAAAACCTTTTCTACTGTAGTTTCATTAGATCAGGATGTCTGCAGAAAAACTTTAATGCCAGTGATAAAAGCAACACGTACATCTGTGGTGTACTGGTCCTAATGATAGACATCTGTGGTGTACTGGTCCTAATGATAGACAGCTGTGGTGTACTGGTCCTAGTGATAGTCAGCTGTGGTGTACTGGTCCTAATGATAGTCAGCTGTGGTGTACTGGTCCTAATGATAGTCAGCTGTGGTGTACTGGTCCTAATGATAGACAGCTGTGGTGTACTGGTCCTAATGATAGACAGCTGTGGTGTACTGGTCCTAATGATAGACAGCTGCAGAATAGAGGGAACTTAACCTTACAGGAGTAGTTCATCTGTTTGGCAAGGATGAATCATTTGAATATCTTCTGAATCAGACTGAAGTGAAGAGGTTGTCGCTGTCAGCACCTTCTACCCAGACAGGTGGGCGGAGGAGGAGCTGGTGTCATAAGGTCTGTGCCTCAGTCTTCCTACCAGCACCTGGTTGGCACCTGAACATCTGCAGACCAGGCGGGGTTTAGTTAAACTAGGCATGTTGAATTAAAGGCAGACGACTAGAGCTAGGAATCTAGGACCTGGAGGGATAATGGACTTGTCTGTTGAGCCCAAACAGGGTGAACTTATGCACAACATTTTTAAGACTGTAATATCTTGTCTGTGACGTGTTCTGTTGTCTTAGATCTCATAACGCCCTTAAACCATCGGTGTCTAACTGACCATTGAAAGGAAAATGGGGCTTGTCAGTTAAACCACGTTTCTCTCTTCCAGTGATCAGGGCAAAGGTGGTTGGTGTGGAAGTTGTGTCTGGTAACACCAAGTATGACGTCAAACAGATCGAGGTATGATCAGCCTTTTTATCAAGTGGTTGTTCCTTCCTGCACTGACACATTGAAGCCCCCTGAACCCCAGTCTGACAGATGGCCCCAGTTCTCTCCTTTCCCCTTCAGTGTTTGCAGATCTGGGTTGGCATAAAACAGTGCAGTTGTGGAGCTTCCACCATATAAAAAGGAGCTTCAGTAGAAATGCCTCTTGCTGGAAAGCACATTATTCAGTTGCTGTTCCTACCAGTCCTAGACTATGGTGACATCATGCACTGCACTTTATTACTGGGGGGGGGGGGGGGGGTTTGGTACTCATCCCTGCATTCTCTACCAGGAAGTTGGCTGGCTCTTTGTTACTTTAGTTGATAAATTGCCAGATTTTCTTTTATAAAGCACTTTTACTAACTCTCACTGTACCTAACATTATTACAGACCTTTAGACATTATAGTTAGTCTCTCAGATCAGGGGTGTTTAACTCTGGATATTCCATTGGGCTCTCCTGAGTTGGATGAATCTGCTTGAAATATTTTTGGGGAACGATCTTAAATGTTCTAAATGTGACTTGTAGTTGCCTTTAGGGCGACTCAGAATTGTTTTGGACTCTTCTGCTTACATTTTGTGTTTTTGGAGTTCGGGCATCTGTGTAAAAAAAAAAATACCTTGGTCTCTGTATGACACCCTGATAAAAATGAAGGTTAGATTTTTGATCTGCAAACATCCGGATGGGGTATAGGGAGGGAATTAGGATAGACTTAGTGCCTGAGAGCTGTAGTCATTAAGGTTAAACTGTATATTTAGATGTTTGACAGATCCTCTGTTCTCCTTGTGATTGGCTAGATGTTCAAAGGTCCTGACCGGGTTATCCACGCCATCTTCACTTCATCCTCCTCAGCCTCGTGTGGTGTGACCCTGGAAATCAACAAGGAGTATCTCTTCACAGGTGTGGTTCTCACTGTTACCCAAGTTCATTGTTATCACTGGTTAACCTGCTCAGCCTATGCTTGCAGCATCATGGCCTATTCTGAACTATTGACTTCATCTTGTACAAGTCAAGTGCTTCAGAAAATACTTTTTTAATTTAAAGTTTATTTAACTAGGCAAGTCAGTTAAACATTCTTGTTTGCAATGACGGCCAAACCCTGACGCCGCTGGGCCACTTGTGTGCCGCCCTATGGGTCTCCCAATCACGGCCAGATGTGATACAGTCTGGCTCTTCCAGTTACACTTTATAATACCTAATGTTAAGAATTTAAATGTTTAATGCTTATAAATGTTTACAACTAATGCATCACTTATTTATTATGCTAAATTCTAGTGTTCCAGGCTGCATCAATATGTCTTCCTGCTCCAGGGTAAAGTTACCCCCAGGGACAGATCTAGGATCTGTTTCACCCTCCCCAATTCTAATCTTAACCATTTGTGGGGGAAAGAAGGGGAAACTTATCCAATATCAGCATCTGGGGGTTAACTTTTACCCCACAGGTTGTTGACTCGCTGTCGTCTGTCTTCAGGCAGCCTAAATACTGATGGGAGGGTGCATATAGTCACGTGTGACTTTATTCAGTACTGGGACGACTTGAATGGCACACAAAAGAAGAGCTTGACTCAACGCTACCGAACCGGCTGTGCTTGCACGGTGTGTGACAGGAATTATAGTAAAATTACTTTACACCACTTGTTAAATTTTTACTTTGTCACATTGGTCTAACACAAGAGCTATAGTATTGGGGTAATGATCAGTTGGTGATCTGGGTCTTTCTCTCTCCCTGCTCTGAGCTACAGATCATCCGCTGCTCTTCCCTGCCCTGTCCCGTCAGCGCCCCAGATGAGTGCCTTTGGACAGACTGGTTGTTGAACGATGGCCAAAGCGGACCCCAGGCCAAGTACTCTGCCTGTCTCATGAATTTTGATGGGTCCTGTGCCTGGTACAGGGGGATGACTCCATCCAAGAAGTAGTTCCTGGATATTGACTACTCCATAGTAACTCCACAGGCCTTCCACTCACTGCTCAGTTGCTAAATATGCCTGCAATTTAAAAACTGGTCACTTGTGCAATAAAAATAAACTACTCCTCAAATATAGTGCTCCAAGTATTAATTTGTGTCATTCATCAGTTTAAGCTGGAACCAAAGGTGTTATTGAAACTCAAAAGTGTCTGTTTCTGACTAGAACATTTTTCCTGAAATACCATCCTAAAGCCTGTGTTGTGTTCAGCTGGACACAATATTGTAGAATAAATGTTTTTTACATGGTCTTCCTTGACAAAGAACTGCAGGTGTGGTTCCCTTCTGCACGTTGAATGCATTTGAATGAAATTGCTGAGAACACTCACACTTGCTGACAAAGATGACGTTTTTAGAACCTTGATTCTTAGGTTGTCACTTAGAATTTGTTCTTAAATTGTTCAATATTGTCTCGACTCACTACCCCCGTGGGCAATGTATTCAACACTTGTTGCATCAAAGTGAAACTAATTTTGGATTTGAGTAGTTCAATCCTTTACTTGATATCTAGACATTGAACTGACATCTGTGCTGAGTGGGTAGACTATGGATAACCATTCAGAATATTTTTCTAAGCTATGTAATGTATTTAACTAGGTGCGCCAGTAAGAACAAATACTTAATTGCAATGACGGTGTAACCTGGACAATGCTGGGCCATCAAACCGGGGTCTGTAGTGACGCCTCTAGCACAGATGTAGTGCCTTTAGATCGCTGCGCCACCCGGGAGCCCCCAATGCAGGCATGTTCACCTCCTTTTCAGCACCAATTGGTAATATGCAAATACTCACTTGTATATTTAAAATTTCTAATAGGAAACTGGTTTAGACTATTGGTGAAATAAAAATACTGTTCCGGATTGACTGACCATGTCTAAAAGTAATGGACTATCGTTTCTCTTATTTGAGCTGTTCTTGCAATAATATGGACTCTTTTACCAAATATATTTTTTCTGTGTACCACCCTTGTCACAACTGATTGGCTCAAACACATTGAGACATTACACAAATTTAAGGCACACCTGTTAATTGAAATATATGAAGCTGGTTGAGAGAATGAAAAGCTGTCATCAAGGCAAAGGGTGGCTACTTTGAAGAATCTCATAAAATATATTTGTTTAATGCTTTTTTTTTTGGTTACATGATTCCATATTTGCTATTTCATAGTCTGTCTTCTCAAATATTCTACAATGTAGAAAATAGTAAAAATAAAGAAACCCTGGAATTAGTAAGTGTCAACTTTTGACTGGTACTGTACATCTGTCCAATTGAAAGATAGCCAGCTATATGTTAAGTCAAAATTGTCCAAACCGAAACTCACAACTGCAACAATTGACACCATGGAGATAGTAGATATATATATGCTGAGTATACCCAACATTAGGAACACCTTCTTAATTTTGATTTCCACACCCCTTTTTTGCCCTCAGAACAGCCTAAATTCATGTGGGCATGGACTCTACTAGGCGTCAAAAGCGTTCCACAGGGATGCTGGCCCATGTTTACTCCAATGCTTCCCACAGTTGTGTCAAGTTGGCTGGGTGTCTTGGGTGGTGGACCATTCTTGATGCACACGGGAAACTGTTGAGCATTAAAAACCCAGGAGTGTTGCAGTTCTTGACACAAACCGGTGCGCCTGGCACCCACTACCATACCCAGTGGAGAGTATTGAGATGCATAGACAGCAGGGGGGATTCCAACCCTCCAAGAGCCCAAACGTTTAAATGTATTTGGCCAAAACATAGAAATCTATAATGTGCCATACAGTACTGGAATATACTGTACTGTGCTCTACTTTAGTGTACTGTACTTTTGCATACTGCAACTCTGATGCACATGGGAATATCTTTGGTTTGTCTCTGACATTCAGAAGCTGAGCTACGACCTGAAGTCGAAGAAATTGGATGTTGCTTGGGAAGTATGCCACTTCAACATTCAGTCAGAACTAGCAAAATCTGAAATATCCAACTTGCTACTCTACTGTAGCCTACTCTACTGTACTGAACCCTATTCTACTGTACTGTATGGTACACTACTGTACTCTACACTGCTGTACCCTACTCTACTGTAGCCTACTCTACTCTACTGAATCCTATTGTACTGTACTGTACCCTACTGTACTCTACACTGGTGTACTGTACTCTACACTGCTGTACCCTGCTCTACTCTACTGTAGCCTACTGTACTGTACTGAACCCTATTCTACTGTACCCTACTGTACTCGACTCTGCGGTACTGTACCCTACTGTACTCGACTCTGCGGTACTGTACTCTACTCTGCTGTACTCTATTGTACCGTACCCTACTGCAACAAACTGTAAGGATGTATGGAAGGATGCGACTGGAAGGATGTATGTAACACTGTGTGGCTATAATCAGCCCTGGGAGGACTTGAGTGCCGCGCAAAAGAAGAGCTTGACTTGCCGTTACCAAAGAGGCTGCAATTGTAAGGTGTGTGTGTGTGATGGGAATTAGTCATTACTGTACACCAATATACTGTACACTTTATACTTTACAGGCCATTTGATTTGTTATTTAAAGATGCCTGCAAATAATTTAAAACAAATATTATGATTTATATTAAATAAAAGTGCTTACTGGTCACTTCTAAAAATGCAATAAAATAAACTACAAATGAATTATAGTGCTCCAAGTGTTCATTTCTTCTGCCGTTCATTTGTTACAAGTTTTTTAAACGAACAAAAGGTGTTATTGAAACCCAGAATGGTTCTGTGTTGTTGGCCCATGTGGTTGTTTCTAAATAGAACAGTTCCTGAAAAATGCCATCCTAAATCCTGGGGTGTGTTCAACAGCGCACAATGTAGAAAGTTCAGATGAATAACAAACTGTCTTCTCTGACAGGAAGAAAGGAATCATGTCGGCTCTAATGGCATTTCTATCAGCAACGTTCAACATTTGTCTACTGATTGTGGCCCTTTAGTAGTTTGGGTCTAAACCAGGGCTTTAGCTATGTAATGACATTGACCAAATTAAACCACTTTGATTCTTTCTTCCTTGCTTTATAAGAGAACATTATTCTTGGTGTATATTCTTCAGTGGATGAATATTCTGTTCATTCTTATGCACAATGGTATGTTCCTGTGCTAATAGAATTAGGAAACTGAGGATGTCTTGCAAACTGGTTGTTATACAATTGCCATATTCAGCCAGTTGGATTATTATTTGATTAGCACAGGAGTGGTAAAAGTGCCACACTGACTGACATCACTGGGTTGAATTCACTATAACTGCTTTATTCAATTGAATGGCTTCTCTGCTTATCTTACTACGGACAAAAATATTAAATTTCTCTGCAACGTAGATGGTAGACCTGGTTGATTTGGTTCACAGTGCAGGTTAGCGCTTCTCGTCAATCTTGTACTGAAGTCCACATTGCAGATGGGCACAGGCATAAAATCAGATTTTAAACTTCACTTTCACCACACTGCTAACCTTAAATTTCCGCAAATTTCCTTAATGAATTGTTATAATTTTGACTGTGCAGCTGGCCTAAGGGGAAATCGCCCAGGTCTGCCTCCAGGACAAGACTGTAACGATTCTCTTCTTGTGAAGTAGAGGCGGACCAAAGCGCAGCGTGGTGGTTGTTCATTGTAATTTATTGACGACACTATACATGAACAAACTAACGAAAAAACAAGAAACGTGAGAACTCAAAACAGCCCTGTCTGGTGCAAACACAAAAACAGGAACAATCACCCACAAACACACAGTGAAACCCAGGCTACCTAAATATGGTTCCCAATCAGAGACAATGACGAACACCTGCCTCTGATTGAGAACCATATCAGGCCGAACATAGAACTAGACAAACTAGACATGAAACATAGAATGCCCACTCAGATCACACCCTGACCAACCACAACATAGAAATATACAAAGTAAACTATGGTCAGGGTGTGACAAAGACTCATGACAAACATCAACCTGTTCAGTGTAATGTTTACAGTGGGTATTCATTCACCACCCCTTGGAGTTTTTTTTTTTTTTTTAGCGGGATTGAAATCGATTTAGAAAAAAATAGGGATCCCCCCCCCAAAAAAATACAGACAAATTAATAAAAAATAGGGATCCCCCCCCCAAAAATACAGACAAATTAATAAAAAATAGGGATCCCCCCCCAAAAAAATACAGACAAATTAATAAAAAATAGGGATCCCCCCCCCAAAAATACAGACAAATTACTAAAAAATAGGGATCCCCCCCCAAAAAAATACAGACAAATTAATAAAAAATAGGGATCCCCCCCCAAAAAATACAGACAAATGAACAAAAAATAGGGATCCCCCCCAAACACTACAGACAAATGAACAAAAAATAGGGACCCCCCCAAACACTACAGACAAATGAACACAAAATAGGGACCCCCCCAAACACTACAGACAAATGAACAAAAACTAGTTGTAAAGTATTAACTGCCTTTAGGCCTAAATTAGGTTAAGGGAAAGCATTTGGCTTAAATCACATAAATGACATGGACTGAAATAGTGGTTTACATGATTTTTGAGTGACTACCCTTCCTCTGTTCCTTATACATCTGCAAGGTTCCTCAAAGACCAGGGAGCATGTTGAAAGGCTTATAAAGAAGGGCCGTGATTGGTAGATGGGTAACAAAGTTAACAATTATGCTGTGGATTATGTATAACACCACCCAGACATAAAAGATAGTCATCTTTCTGAACTGAGCTTCAGGACAGGAAGGAAACTGCTCACGGGTGTCACCACAAGGCCAATGGGGATATTAAAATGACTACGGACTTCAATGGCTGTGATGGGAGAAAACTGAGGATGGATCAACATCGTAGTGAATCTACAATAATGACCTAAATGACAGTGAAAATAAAAATATTCCAAAACATGCAACAAGACACTAAAGTAATACTGCAAAAACATCTTGAATGATCACACTTTTTGGTTTAAATGCAAAGCATTATGTTTGGGGCAAATCCAACAACATATCACTGAGTAACTGCCTCCTTATTTTCAAGCATGGTGGTGACTGCATCATGGTATGTGTATCCTTGACCTTGGAAAAGGATAAAAAGATACAGGATGGAGCTAAGCACAGGTAAAATCCTAAAGAAAAACCTGCTTCAGTCTGCTTACACCAGACACTGGGAGAGGAATGCACCTTTCAGAAATACAATAATCTACAAAGTTCCTGACTGGTCACATTAGTTTTGACTGAAATGTTCTTGAAAATTGCTGTCTAGTAAATACTGGGCAAATATTGCCCAATCCAGGTGTGCAAAGCTCTTAGAGACTTAGGGATCTATTCAATCAGATCCTCTTTAGCCAACATCCGCATAGCAGTTGTTTTGGCGGTGTCTGAGGTGGAACCGTGTTAGAGCTGTCAAATCTACAAGTGGCTCCTGGAATTATAGCTAAAACAGATATTGCCGTTGACTGCACGGATTTGCATTAAGAGAAACCCTGTAATCTTGTTTAAAAGTTTGACCCACCCCAAAATATCTCACTATAAAGAACACGTAGCCTATAAAACACTATATTACTACCATTACTACTGCCATCACTACCAATACTACTACTACTACTTCACAATAAGTACTACTTCACAATAAATACTTCTAGACTAGCAAGCATACCACATTTACTTCAGTAAATGTACTTTTCTAGTTGTTTTAATACATTTCATAGGTGTCCTGATTAGACAAACTCTGTTCTCATTATGGCCCATATAAAACCGTTTTGCAACTGATTAATCACTGTCTTACCCTACACAGAGATTGATAAGGTCTGAAAGGGACATCCCCATTGGCCAAGCCTGCAGTCTTTATTGGTTAACTGATGATTTTGGTAACTTGCCTGAAAAAGGAAACATTTTTGTTTACACACAGAAATGCCAGAACTTGTCGGTCTCTTAATTAAACAACAGGAAAGAAGCTGAAAATCTAGTTTTCTGACTATGTGTAGCACTACCTAGCATGCTTGCTAGCTTGTTATCACCCACATGAGGGCGAAGCTGGTGTGGTTAGGCTGGTTAGTTACCGCTAAATAGTGTATCTCGGCCTGAGTAATAGGAGAAATGTGTCTCTGCTTGCCCTGACTAAAAGTTACACTTCCAGTGTAGCAGGCTTTAAAAAAAACTATTTTGTGACGCCCCTGGAATTCTTTGCAGTTTGGTTGTTTTCTGTTAAAAATTCCCTGCCTAATGGGACAACAACAGAGCAGGCTCAACTTGCCTAGCTGCCATAATGGACATAAATTGTCCATCTTTCACTTAAAAAATGGGTATAAACCAGAAAGATCAGTTTTTTTACTGGAATTCTTTACAATTTTGTGGTTTTCTGTAGAAGAAAATACTTGGGTCAACTCTAACCCTGTAAGCCTTAAAGTCCCTGCATCAGCTCTTGGACCAACAGGCTCTGAGACAGCTTCTACCCCCAAGTCATAAAACTGCCTAATAGGCATAAGACGACTAAATAGTAAATTAATTGGTGACTCGGACTACATGCATTGACCCTATCTTACAATGACTATATTCACACCCACACGACTCCAAATAAATACACAGTACATACTGTACACGCACACTGAACGTACACTCTTACACAAAACCCACACCTGTTGACATACACTACACACACACACTTTTACACATCCTATACTGCTGCTACTCTGCTCTATATTTCACTATTATTATCATCTATCCTGATGCCTAGTCACATTGCCCTGCCTTCATGTACATATCTACCTCAAATACCTTATTATTATCTATCCTGATGCCTAGTCACATTACCCTGCCTTCATGTACATATCTACCTCAAATACCTTATTATTATCTATCCTGATGCCTAGTCACATTACCCTGCCTTCATGTACATATCTACCTCAAATACCTTATTATTATCTATCCTGATGCCTAGTCACATTACCCTGCCTTCATGTACATATCTACCTCAAATACCTTATTATTATCTATCCTGATGCCTAGTCACATTACCCTGTCTTCATGTATGTACATAAATACCTTGTACCTCTGCACATTGATCTGGTACTAGTACCCCTGTATATAGCTCCATTCTTGTGTATTTTATTCCTTTTGTGTTATTATTTTCATAATAATTGTTATACTCTGTTTTGTTGGGAAGGGCTCGTAATCAAGCATTTCACGGTAAAGTTGATCCCCGTTGTATTCAGCTCATGTGATGAATAACATTTGATTTGACTTGAAATGAATAGGAGTGTCTGACGCTCGGCAAAAGTATTTAGTATTTAGAGTATTTAGCAGCTCTTCTTCCTGGGGTCCAAACAGGAACAAAACAATTACATCACAACAAAACAATTACATCACAACAAAACAATTACATCACAACAAAACAATTACATCACAACAAAACAATTACATCACAACAAAACAACAGCCTACATCATAAATAAACCAATACATCATTCAATAAATTACTACGTTATTACTCTAATATTACACATTTACAATATATAATGTACAATACTACAATCTTAGTGTGTGTGTGTGTGAGAGAGAGTGTGTGTGTGTGTGTCTGTGCACGTGTGTCCTCACAGCACGTCAATACCTCTCACAAAGACAAGTTGTGATGCAGTCAATCTCTCCTCTACTAGATTGACATGCACGTTATTGATATTAGCCCTTTGTGTACATTTAAGGGGGAAGGGCACTCAAAATGTATGGCACTGAAACAAATGAATGATGATTGGCTGAAATTAATTGATAATAATAAGATTGTGGGAGCGTTTTGGTTGAACAGTGCAGCTTATTACATTATCAATTAGTCTGGTGTTATAAAAAACATATGTGTTATGTCTTTACATTATCTGCCATATCGTGGATTGAGAGTTAGCTGTCTAATAGAACACAGCCTGTTCTTTAATGGATGCCTCTCTAACATAAACCAGGTAGAACTAAACATCATCTAAAACCCTAAACTTAATCTAAATACCTGAACCTCATCTAAAACCCTAAACCTCAACAAAAACCCTGAAACCTCATCTAAATACCTGAACCTCATCTAAAACCCTAAACCTCAACAAAAACCCTGAAACCTCATTTAAAACCCTAAACCTCATCTAAATCTTGTCATGAATAATGTGGTAATTGAGCAAGTTGAGGAGTCTAAACTGTGTGGTGTAATCATAGATTGAAATCTGAAATGGTCAAAACATGTTGATGCAACAGTAGCTAGATGGGGAGAGGTCTGACCTTGATAAAGGGGTGCTCTGCTTTCTTGATATCACATCAACAAAACACGTCCTAGTTTTATCACACCTGGACTACTGCCCAGTGATATGCTCAAGTACCACACAGAAGGACATAGGCAAATTACAGTTGGCCCAGAACAGTACAGTATGGCTGGCCCTTACCTTCCCTAAAGGAGCATCTTGGTTTCAAGGTCCTAGCTTTGAGAAAAGAATCATTGTGAGGTATCAGTCAGTCACATGCAGGAACCACTGTTAACAAGAGATAATGAATGTCAATCATGCTTATATGACTTGTTTGTGTAGCATTATATAAGGACTGAAAGGTAATGCCTTAGTTTTCATCAAGCTTGGATTGAGTTTGTGAACCTCTCCGGCTGTGATAATAAAGAGTGATTCCTAAAATTGACTTCAAGTGTCCCTTCAATTTCTCCACAATCTTGGCATCAGTGAAGGTCTGTGAGGGAACACTGGTGGCGCATTCCGTGTGACAGCGTGAGGGAGATTCCTGTCTGACCAAAGACGACCTGGACCCGCCCAGACCCGACTTTTACTGAAAGGTGCCCGGGGGAAGATACCTGATCCAGCAAACATCTGAGGGACACGTCTACTGAATTTCAGTAAGTCAACTGTCACGCCCTGACCATAGAGAGCTGTTTATTCTCTATATTGGTTGGGACGTGACAGTGACTAGGGTGGGTTATCTAGGTGATTAATGATCAATGTTGGCCTGGTATGGTTCTAAATCAGAGGCAGGTGTTTATCTGTCTCTGATTGGGGATCATATTTAGGCAGCCATTTCCCCATTGTGCTTTGTGGGATCTTTTCTAGGTATAGTTGCCTGTGAGCTCTACTTTGAGCTTCACGTTTAGTTTTTTTCGCTTTATTGTTTTTTCCTTTGAGTTTCTCTTCCAAATAAAAAGGATGGAAACATACCACGCTGCATCTTGTTCCTCTCCTTATAACGATCGCGACAGAAGATCCCAAAAACAACGGGCCAAGCAGCGTGCCCAGGAGGAAAGCCAGCAGTGGAGGACATCGTGGACGTGGGACGAGATTATGGCAGGAGACAGAAGCCTGCCATGGAAGCAGGCGGAGGCAGCGAGGGAACAACAACGACAACACCGGGGTTCGCATCCACAGCGGAAGCCCGAGAGACAGCCCCCAAAAAATTGGGGGGGCACACGGAGTGGTCGGCGACGCTGAGGGGTGAGTCAGAGACCGAGGAGGAATATTGGGACAGATTGAGCGAGGAGTGGGCGGTGAAAGTTGAGGGGAGTGAACCAGAAACTGTCAGTGAGTTGAGGGAGAATGTGGAGGAGAGAGAAATGAGAGTTATTGAATTGGAGGATGCAGGACATTTGCCCTAAGGAGCGTGTTATCGATTTAAAGCCACCTGAGTCAGCTCTCTGTACTCATCCTGAGAAGTGTGTTGAAGTTCTGGTACAATTGATACCGGCTATACGCACCAGGTCTCCAGTGCGCCTTCAAAGCCCAGTACATCCTGTATCAACTCCTCGTACTCACCGTGTGAAGAGTGTCATCGTTCCGGTAGAATGTGTGCCAGTTCTACGCACTGTATCTCCAGTGCGCCTCCACAGCCCGGTACGTTCTGTTCCTGCTTCTCGCACTCTCCCTCAAGTGTGCCTTCCCAGTCAGGTATGTCCTGTACCTGCTCCTCGCAATTGCCCTGAGGTGCGTATCACCAGCCCGGTGCCACCTGTACCGGTCCCACGCATCAGGCCTCCAGTGCGCCTCCACAGTCCAGTACGTCCTGTGACTCCTCCCCGCACTCGCTCTGAGGTGCGTGTCAACAGCCCGGTGCCACCTGTACCGGCCCCACACATCAGGCCTCCAGTGTGCCTCCACAGTCCAGTACGTCCTGTGTCTCCTCCCCGCACTCGCCCTGAGTTGCATGTCACCAGCCCGGTGCCACCTGTACCGGCCCCACGCATCAGGCCTCCAGTGCGCCTCCACAGTACAGAGCTTCCGGCGACAGTTCCCAGTCCAGAGCTTCCGGCAACAGTTCCCAGTCCAGAGCTTCCGGTGACGTTTCACAGTCCGGAACCCCCGGCGACGTTTCACAGTCCGGAACCTCCTGAGACGGCCCGCGGTCCGGAACCTCCTGAGACGGTCCACGTTATGGAACCTCCTGAGACGGTCAAAGGTCTGGAACCACCCAGAGACGGTCAGCAGTCCTGAGCCTCTAGCGACGGTCTGCAGTCCAGAGGCTCGAGTGACGGTCTGTGGTCCAGAGCCTCCACTCTCCCCTGGGTGAAGGCGTCTTTGCTGAACCTGGCAGGTGGACCTGGGCACTGTTTGATCCCAGGTGATCTCGTGGTGGTCAAAGACTTCAGGAGAAAGAGTTGTCAGGACCCCCGTTGGAGAGGGTCGTACCAAGTTCTTCTAACCACACCCACTGCGGTGAAGGTGAGAGAGATGCCTGGATCCACGTGTCACACTGCAGATGATCCAGGAGAAGATGGGGCCTCGCCAGTTACGGTGGTGCAGTGTGGCCCCCTGCATTAGCACAGGAGTGCTAATTAGTACAACGGTACAAGTGCTGTATCATCGCCAACCGGCATGAACGCAGTCAAATTAGACTTCTCCAAGCACTGATGCTGCTGATGGTCATTAGTAGACTACCAAACTTGCTAACTGCCTGGTACTCTGCAATATATTGTCCCTCTAATCCCTCTGACATCAATGCAAGTGTAATCGAAAATCTAATCAAACACTTCATGAGAGCCCATGAGCTCATGTTGCACAACATTTCTATAGGATATACAGTTGCACATGAAAACATGTAATGGCCTCTATTAAAAAGAGGAGGTTCCCATCAGGTTTCTATAGGCTAGGCCTACTATATTTATTTCTCAACTTTCCTAATATCAAGCAAATATTAAGCACTTTGCTTATCTTTACAACAGGAGTATAGCCTACCTGGCTGGCATGAAAATGGACGACAGGAAAAGCGTCCTCCGTTTGCTATTTAAGTGAACTCACTACAGTAATGGTCCAGGTTACAAAGTGGCTCAGTGACTTGTGTTTGCATCTCAATGTGAAAAAACCTCTTTGCATGTTCTTCACAAAGAGGGCAACATATGCTATTGAACCAGATGTATATGTGTCAGGCGAGAAACTCCAGGTGGTATCTGATTGTAGGTACCTTGGCATCATACTTGATTCCAACCTCTCTTTTAAAAAGCATGCGAAAAAGGTCATTCAGATAACCAAATTCAACCTAGCTAAATCTTGTGCAATACACCGTCAAGTCTTGTATTCAAGATCCTAAATGGCCTGGCTCCCCCTCCACTCAGTATTTTTGTTAAACTGAAAACCCAAACATACGGCAGCAGATCCACAAGGTCTGCCATGAGAGGTGACTGTATAGTTTCCTTATGCTACGTCTTGCTTGTCCTATGTTGCTCTGTCTGTATGCTACGTCCTGCTTGTCCTATGTTGCTCTGTCTGTATGCTACGTCTTGCTTGTCCTATGTGGCTCTGTCTGCATGCTACGTCTTGCTTGTCCTATGTTGCTCTGTGTGTGCTCACTGCTCAATGATTGTCTATATTGTAATTGTTTTTAATAACCTGCCCAGGGACTGCGGTTGAAAATTAGCCGGCTAGTTAAAACCGGCACTTTTACTGAAACGTTGATTAATGTCCACTGTCCCTGTAAAAATAAAATAAACTCAAACTCAAGTGCAGAGATGTATTTTTTCCCCTGACCTTGTTTCGAAACAGGTGCATGAAAATGGTCCAAATCAAAACAAATGTCACACATATATTTAGTATATGTAAAGACAAGATCAAATCAAGAATAGTCTGATGGGGGACAATATTAGCCCATCACTTGTGAATTATTTATTATCACTTGTGAATGATGCCCAGCTTAAGGCTAGAAACAATGCCTTTTTTTTTTTGGGGGGGGGGGGGGGGGGGGGGGGGCTTTTTTGATTCATAGTCGCACACCTCATGTAGTTGTCACGAACATTATAAGGAGTGGACCAAGATGCAGCATGGTATGTTTCCATCCTTTTAATTAGGAAGAGAAAAACTAAAAGAACAAAAACAATAACGCGCACTAACGAAATGTACCGCTGATACTGGCACCACTGGCAACTATACCTAGACAAGATCCCACAAAGCACAATGGGAAAATGTCTACCTAAATATGATCCCCAATCAGAGACAACGATAAACACCTGCATCTGACTGGGAACCATACTAGGCCAACATAGAAATATAATTAACCTAGATACCAACCCTTAATCATACCCTGAACTAACCAACATAGAGAATAAAAGCTCTCTATGGTCAGGGCGTGACAGTAGTAGCCTAGCACATAAACCTATATGTTTTGATAAGGTTTGTATCACAACTAAAGTGGCCCAAAAATGTCTAAAATTAAGCACATTAATTCGCTTTACAACGAGTGTAGAGCCTAACTGGAATACATACTGTATGCAGCGCGTGAGTTTCAAGATTGGGGAAGATCATTTCACCATAAAAATGCACCTTTATAATAAAAGCTTTAAACGCATAAATGCATTTGTGGTCACTTTTAAGAATTGTGTTTTCCGCTAATGGAACGTTTGCGCTTAAAGCATACTGCCGTGTGCACATTGCTGCACTTATAATGTGAATAAATAGCCTAATAGTTTATCAACATTTAAGCAAAACACTCTGATGTGCTGGGTCAGCCTCATTGCGTAAAAACGTTGTTTTATTTATGCTTGTGGTAGTACTGATTTGGGATCTATATCGCATTCCACAACTGTCCCAGACTATGTTTGGAATATTTATGTCTAGCACAGAATAGAATAGGTAAAATGTTGTACTATGGGGGATAGTAGATTGACAAAGGCTAGTGCTTTTGCTGTTCGTTAGGCCTACTCATCTTGCTGGCTGACGAAAAGTAAATGTGGACAGTTGTTCCAATATCTTCAATATGCACCTCGGAATTGGATAAGGACGTGCACAGTTGCGTCCCCGATGTGTCTGCCTTCGCCTGTATCCTGTGAGAAAGACCCGATCATTTGATGGAGAGCCGTGTGAATGAGAGGTGCTTCAGAGCGGGCAGCATTTAGGGAGAAGGGCTGTAAAAGACATGGATATTTTAGGGTGCATTATGGCCACACAAAGGGGATGCCTCTGGGAAATTTAAGGCATTATCTATAGCTTCTCAAATTGTGAACGAGAGAGTGACGAAGTGTTTACAGCCTGCGCAACAAAACAAAGCAGATCTCATGCCTTTCAAGCGACTTTTTTCAAATCATCATTAGAGTTGCATCATGCAAGCTTACAATTTATTAAAAATCAAAACGTATAGCCCAACGTTTGTTGAACAACTACAGTTTCATTAATACCTCTAAATTAAGTATGTAGGAGTACCTATTTCTTTGTTGACCGCTCAAGACAGAATAGCCGCACGTGCGCACTCAAATCGTTTGGAGAGAATATCCTTTCTATTTTATTCAGCTTTGTTAAATTTGATTCTTTATACTATAAAATAATATAAAATAATGCCACGGAATTCTAAGCAAATCTTGTCTGCTAAATGAACTAGTGAGCCCACAACCATATGGCATAGCCAGATCAGGACCTGACATAAGGACAACTCAGTATGCTGCACTGTTCTTCTGAAATAGACTACATTTTCTTAATTTCATGTTACTTTAGACCTATCTAAAATAAATGATGTATTTAATGTGAAGGTGTAGCCTATATTACATGGATGTATTATGCTTTTTCTAATGTAAATGTTCAAAGAGCTGTGGCTTGTAGGCTATATGTGGAAGCCAGGAGATGGTGAATGTGTTCATGTTAATTAAGTTAACTCGTTAACAATGCCCTCCAAACATGGCAACTTTCTCATTATTGTTTTATTTTTAAAAGCAGAACATTGTTTGAGAGTGATCTGTGTGTATTATCAGTAGTGGTTGAGGGTTTCCCTGCAAGAAAGAGTAGAAGGGTCCTAGTTGAAAGTAATAAAGACAATCAGTTGACGTCCAATTTCCTCAGTGTTGACAGTATGTGTTATTAGTGGCTTTCAGATAGCACTCTAATAATGCAATATTTGAGTAATTGGAAGAATCTAAGGTTTCAATACAAGGCCACATGATGAACAGAGAGAGGGATTGAGCCTTGGGACTGATATTAAATGAAAGGCTGCCATCTGGTGTTTAGGGTAAAAGATACACCTGCTTGTGTTAAGAGCTATGGAAACAATGATTAAACATTGAGAGATTTATTTACCTCTGAGTCTACGGATCCCTTGTGTATGTGTGTGTGTTTTTTTAATAGATTCACTCCTGTTGATAGAAGTACAAACTTGCCTGTAGATTTGACCTTCATTATGATGATAGTATTTCCATAAATTAAATTGTGTAATGAAGCATGTGTGTAACTGATTGACTTACTAGAATTAAGGGTTTGAAAGGATAAACTATCTGGTTTTATATGTTGATTTAACTTACTTTAATAGAAGTATTGCGATAGAACCTCATTTGATAGTTTAAGCCATAAATTAATGATTACCTTAAAATGTTACAATCGTTACCACAGAAGTGGTAAAAGGGGGGAGCGTGAGGGAACATTTTATTATCTGCAGAGATAGCCTTGAATTGGACACAGCATTCCTCTCACTCTATCTTGCTTCGTGCAGTTGACTGTGACCTCTTCAGACCAATTGGCAGTACGCCAGAACATTGCAAACGCAACACAGTACGCCCAGAACCAAAAGGATTATCTCAGTTTCAAGGTCTCAGCTTTGAGAGAAGAAGCCTTGTGAGTTGTCACTCAGTCACATGCAGGAACCACTGTTAATAATAAATAATGTAAATTGTTCTTGTATGACTTGTTTGTGTAACATTACATAAGGACTGAAAGGGAACACCCTTGGCAGAGTTTTCATCAAGCTTGGATTGTGAACCTCTCTGGACATCATAATAAAGAGTGATTCATTTCATATTGACATCAGGTGTCCCTGGTGTTGAATTTCCACCACGCCATGCAAATAAACTGATATCTCTAGCTTAAACAGACAGATTTTGATAGAGATTTGTGTATTATGACAATTAGATTTCCAAGGGGCGTGGTCATCAATTGAAACGTTCTTTAAGGTGTAGGCTGCTACAAAATATGTTCCACACCCGACCAACATGACCTGTGATTTCCGTGAATCTGATTGGTCAAGGAGGTGGCACCACAGGACCCAGAGTGTTTTTTTTTCTCCTGCTCTAGTGATTTCTATTTTACTGAAAACAACAACAATGTAAGTAATTCTAGTAGGCGTAGCCTAAAACAGATATGTCTGGTTCATCCCCATTGTTTAAGTGAAAGACGGACAGTTTATGACATGTATGGCAGCCGGGCATGTTGAGCCTGCTGTGTGGTTGTCCCATTAGGCAGATTATTTTTAAAACTGAAAACACCCGAACTGTAAGTCATTTCAGTAGGAGCTTCGCAAAATATATATTTTTTACCTGTTACACTGGAAGTGTAACTTTTAGTCAGGGCGAGCAGAGCGTGAACCACTTTATCCTGCTACTCCAGCTGAGATACACTATATAGCGGTAACTCACCTAGTCATGCTAGCTTCGCCCTCATGTGGGTGCTAACAAGCATGCTAAGCAGTGTTAGGTATCAACAGCCATTGTCAACCAATCAAGTAAGGGTTGGAAGCTCTGGTGAGGTTCGATTGGTTACGCAAACAATATCACCAAATATTTGCTTGATGATCAGCTTTGCCCAACTTTAGTCCCGCCCTGTTCAGCTCCCTCTCCCATGCTGCATCTCCCAATGGTCCCTGGCCACTCTGCTTCTCACTGCTTTACATTCATTGAAAATGAATGGGAAGCTGTTGTTTCACCATGTGATACAGTCTCTAGTGTATATACCCTGTCAGACGTGAGCTGCACGTTGAAATCTTGAACTCACGCTCTGCAAAAGTTTGTAGTATGTGTCCAATGTAGCAGGCCAGAAAAACAGATGTTCTGCTTCCTCCCTGTCGTTTAATTAAGGGACCGACAAGTTATGGCATTTCTGCGTGTAAACAACTATCGGGTTAGTGACCATAATCTTCAGCAACCATAAAATACTGCTGATTTGGCTGATGGGAAAGTGCCTTTCAGACCTTAAAGTCAATCTCTGTGTGTAGGGTATGACATAGTGATGAATCAGTAGCAGAATGGTTTTATATGGGCTATGGTGGCCTTTTCTAATCAGGTCACACAGATTTAAACTCCTGGAAAAACTCCTGGCCCTTTAGGGAGAATGAAAACCCTGTCATACTGCAGCAACCTTTCTCATATGAATTATATTTTAAAACTGGAATAACAGGGGAGTTTCCCTTACACAGACACAGAGACAACTGTGAATAGACAATACAACTAACAGGACAGAGCTTGTTTTATGCAGTGTTGCATCATGTAGGCCCAGGGATAGAAATGGCCTGTGTCCAAAATCGTTAAATTCCATCCCTGTGTATTCATACCACTTGACTTATTCCACATTTTGTTGTGTTATAGTCTTAATTCAAAATGTATTACATTTATGTTTTTTCTTCACCCATCTATACAGAATACCCCATAGTGAAAACCCGTTTTTACATAAGTTTTCACACCCCTGAGTCAATATTTTGTAGAAGCAATTTTGGCAGCGATTACAGCTGTGAGTATCTCTGGGTAAGTCTCTAAGAGCTTTCCACACCTGGATTGTACATCATTTACCTATTATTATTTTCAAAATGCTTCAAGCTCTGTCAAATGTGTTGTTGATCATTGCTAGACTATTTTCAAGTTTTGTCAATGATTTTCTAGCAGATTTAAGTCAAAGCTGTAACTCGGCCACTCAGGAACATTCACTGTCTTCTTGGTAAGAAAATCCAGTGTTGATTTGGCCTTGAATTTTAGGCTATTGTCCAGCTGAAAATAAAATGAATCTCCCAGTGTCAGGTGGAAAGCCTGTGCTGTGCTAAATTTGGTTTCTTTTTTTTTATCCCAAAAACTCCTCAGTCCTTAATGATGACAAGCATACCCATAACATGATGCAACCACCATTATGCTTGAACATATGTAGAGTGGTACTCAGTAGTGTATTGTATTGGATTTGCCCCAAATGTAACACTTTGTATTCAGAACAAAAAGTGAATTGCCTTGTAACATTTTTAGAATAATTACTTTATTGTAAAATGGATGCATGTTTTGGAATATTTTTTATTCTGTACAGGGTTCCTTCTTTTCACTCTGTCAATTAGGTTAGTATTGTGGAGTAACTACAATGTTGACCCATCGTCAGTTTTCTCTTATCACAGCCATTAAACTCTGTTGCTGTTTTAAAGCCACCACTGGCCTAATAGTGATTAAAGTCACCACTGGCCTAATAGTGATTAAAGTCACCACTGGTCTAATAGTGATTAAAGTCACCACTGGTCTAATAGTGATTAAAGTCACCACTGGTCTAATAGTGATTAAAGCCACCACTGGCCTAATAGTGATTAAAGTCACCACTGGCCTAATAGTGATTAAAGCCACCACTGGCCTAATAGTGATTAAAGCCACCACTGGCCTAATAGTGATTAAAGCCACCACTGGTCTAATAGTGATTAAAGCCTCCACTGGCCTAATAGTGATTAAAGTCACCACTGGTCTGATAGTGATTAAAGTCACCACTGGTCTAATAGTGATTAAAGTCACCACTGGTCTAATAGTGATTAAAGTCACCACTGGTCTAATAGTGATTAAAGTCACCACTGGCCTAATAGTGATTAAAGCCACCACTGGTCTAATAGTGATTAAAGTCACCACTGGCCTAATAGTGATTAAAGTCACCACTGGTCTAATAGTGATTAAAGTAACCACTGGTCTAATAGTGATTAAAGTCACCACTGGCCTAATAGTGAAATCCCTGAGCGGTTTTCTTCCTCTCCGCCAACTGAGTTAGGAAGGATGACTGTATCTTTGTAGTGACTGGGTGTATTTTTTTATTTTTTTTTATTTTTTATTTCACCTTTATTTAACCAGGTAGGCAAGTTGAGAACAAGTTCTCATTTACAATTGCGACCTGGCCAAGATAAAGCAAAGCAGTTCGACAGGTACAACGACACAGAGTTACACATGGAGTAAAACAAACATACAGTCAATAATACAGTAGAAACAAGTCTATATACGATGTGAGCAAATGAGGTGAGATAAGGGAGGTAAAGGCAAAAAGGCCATGGTGGCAAAGTAAATACAATATAGCAAGTAAAACACTGGAATGGTAGATTTGCAATGGGAGAATGTGCAAAGTAGAAAATAATGGGGTGCAAAGGAGCAAAATAAATAAATAAATAAAATACAGTAGGGAAAGAGGTAGTTGTTTGGGCTAAATTATAGGTGGGCTATGTACAGGTGCAGTAATCTGTGAGCTGCTCTGACAGTTGGTGCTTAAAGCTAGTGAGGGAGATAAGTGTTTCCAGTTTCAGAGATTTTTGTAGTTCGTTCCAGTCATTGGCAGCAGAGAACTGGAAGGAGAGGCGGCCAAAGAAAGAATTGGTTTTGGGGGTGACTAGAGAGATATACCTGATTGATTGATATTGATACACCACCCAATGTATATTTAATAACTACACCATGCGCAAAGGGATATTCAATGTCTGCTTTTTCTCCCATCTACCAATGGGTGCCCTTCTTTGTCATGCATTGGAAAACCTCCCTGGTCTTTGTGGTTGAATCTGTGTTTGGAATTCACTGTTTGACTGTGGGACCTTACAGATAATTGTATGTGAGGGGTACAGAGATGAGGTAGTCATTCAAAAATCATGTTAAACACTATTATTGTACACAAAGTGAGTCCACGCAACTGATTATCTGACTTGTTAAGCACATTTTTACTCTTTAACTCAGGTTTGTTAGCTGTGCCCAGTAATTGTCCACACCTGATCTTAATGAGTGCTTGTTTCCTTTGAAATGGGTGTGTTTGAATAGACTCACAATAACAGCTTCATATGACTTAGCATGCTAGCTCCATCCTGGTGGGACAGTGGACTATTTCCATGGATAGAGAACAGAAGATTCAACGACAAAAAATGAATTCCAAAGCAAATGAATTTCCATGTGTCCTGTCTGTGCTTAGAGTTGGAAACAGTCAACCCAAACTAAGCTAGCAGTATTATTAAAAGTCTTATGTGAAACATGTTCTCAGAATGTTATTGAATTATCTTCAAATAACCTATAATTTCTGTTAATAGAACATTAATAAAACTACCCAGGAAAACTTTAGAACCATAGTAAAACATTTTCAGTTTTCACTTCAGCTCTCAGAATGTTTAAAAAACAATACGTTTTACCAGTCAGGAAACTGAGGGCTTTGTTCCCAGAACAGGTGAAGTTTTCACTTCAGCTCTCAGAATGTTTAAAAAACAATATGTTTTACCAGTCAGGAAACTGAGGGCTTGTTCCCAGAACCAATGGGAAACCAAAAACCTGCATTCCCACAACCAAATGTGCTAGTTGGGAGGCTTTCAAACAGCACTTCACACAAACAGATTGTATTTTTGGTGCGCATAGAATGGTATCATGAGTGCATTCAACTGTATGTTCTGTTGCTATTTTTCTTCACAATATGACTCAGATAGGCTCATTCTGTTCAGGACAACCCAGGCTACAGCGGATGTCATCCCTGTGGATTAAAAAAAGAGATCATCAACATTGATACGGTAAATTACATTAATTTTTAAATATAGAAATGTGTGTGGTTAGCTTGTATGACATTAAAGTGGTATTTATTATAATCCTTAATGTCGTATCTGTCATAACACATTGACTCCTCTCAATTTAACGCATTTCCCTCACTCAGACAACAACAAATGTGCAAAAGTAGCCCAACTAGAGGGAGGGATGGTGTTATCTTCTTGTCTCTTGTGGTGCTCAAGTTTAACGGCTGTCAGTCAAAACAAATACCAGTGCTGTGAAGTGGATAACCTGAGCTCTTATGTTATGTATAGCGTGTTACTGTACTTATCAACAACAACAATCTGCCATTTTCATCTCATATATGGGGTGACAGGGGCAAGTGAACTGAGCAGTTGGGCAAATTGAGCCTGCTCGGAAATTTCCCGAGGTGTTTTTTTTTAATTGTTTACTGAAACTACAACTTTAAGGAATTCCAGTAGGCTTAGCCAATTTCTTTCTATTGAACCTTTATTTAACTAGACAAATCAGTTTAAGAACAAATTCTTATTTACAATTACGGCATACCCCTAGCCCTGATAATGCAGTGCCTAAGATCGCTCCGGAGCCCCCAAAAAACAAAAACCGAGCTTTCAGTTTCATTCCCAATTTATGGCATTTATGGCAGCCGGGCATGTTGAGCCTGGTCTGTGGTTGTCTCGTTAGGCGGAGGATTATTTTTAATTGAATGGTTACTGTTCTGGAGTAATAGAATGCTCAGCCTACCACCGGCTGGGTTCTGACTGGGGGAGGAGCTCACAGCCTGCAATAAATAGTGGATGATTTCGTTGAAGGGAAAATATTTCGAAGAGTTATCCATCGGTCTGGGAACAGTCTCGAAGGAAATAGAGTCCAGTGTACTTTACGCCTCACGCTTTCATTCGTCAAATCCTTTTGTGATATTTTGGCGACCCCGTAATTCGATTCCAAATGACTCGGTATGTAAGCAGCTGTTTCATTACTCTGGTCGTTCTGTTCCTTTGGCGGGTCGAAGACATCGCAGACGCTTGCAGTTGCCTCCCTCAGCATCCTCAACAGGCTTTTTGCAATGCAGAAATCGGTAAGGCAATTTGGCAACATTTTACTTTTCAGGTGAGAGCTATCAATACGCAACATGAGAACACTTTATGGATTGTCTGTGGTCGTAGGCTTAATGATCATGTCCAAATCATTTATACTATCTACATCTTCTAACAGTTATTTACGTAGTTAAGTAGGCGACAGTAAGATGGTTTACAGCCAGGACTCTCCAACCCTGTTCCTGGAGAGCTGCCTTCCTGTAGGTTTTCAAGCCAACCCCTAGTTGTAATGAACCTTGTTCTGTTTATCAACCAGTTAATTATTAGAATTAGGTGCGTTATCTTAGGGTTGGAGGAAACCTACAGGACTGCAGCTCCCCAAGAACAGGATAGAGCCCTGCTACACTATTTTGCTTAAGGTATGAAGTGTGCCTACAAATGAATTATTTGAGATGTATGTGTTTACATAACATTAAGGATACCTGCTCTTTCCATGACATGGACTGGCCAGCTGTAAACTATGATCCCTTATTGATGTCACCTGTTAAATCCTCTTCAATCAGTGTAGATTAAGGAGAGGCAGGTTAAAGAAGCCTTCTACACTGTTCTCTCTCCATATCACCCTTAAACCATCAGTGTGACTGACTAGTGTACCGGAATAGATTTCAATAACGTTAGATAAACCATGTCTCCCTCTTCTAGTGATCAGGGCGAAGGTGGTTGGAAAGAAAGCGGTGTCTAACGCCATCAAGTATGACATCGAACAGATCAAGGTACGATTCTCCTTTTTTTTAAGTGGTTCTATAAAAATGTCTGTTTCTAAATGGTAATGTAATTTTTCAGTCGCTCTTCCTACTGGTCCTAGACTATGGTGACATCCCCTATGAACTCACTCAGCTGCTACTTCGTTAAAGATATCACTACATGCTCTACCAGAGTTGGTTGGCCCTTTAACTAAGACTTCCACTGCCTGACATCATTAGTAAGACATAAGTTAGCCATGCCTGAGACTGGTAACTGGAAGTTCCTTATGGAGTAAGGTAAACTAGCTTTTATTGTGTCTTTTTTGCACCTGATTTGTGGAGCCTTGTTAAAATATTTTACATTTTGGAAGAAAATGCATACAAAAAAGCAGGAAGCTGGTCTCATTTCAGAGTTTCTTATTTTGAGTTCTTTGTTTATTTTATAATTCAGGGCTCATCTGTAAAATAGATCTGGGTTAAATAATGATTGCTTGCACATTACAGATCTGTTGACATTAAAGGGTAAAGACTGACAGTGCCTGAGTGCTGCAGTCAGTGAGGTTCCAAACTATATATGTAGCTGGTTGACAGATCTTCCTTTCTCTCCTTGTGATTGGCTAGATGTTCAAAGGTTGTGACCAGGTTATCCACGCCATCTTCACTTACACCACTTCGTGCAGCATGACTCTAGAAATCAACAAGGAGTATCTCTTCACAGGTGCGGTTCTCACTACGTTACCCAAGTTCAATAGCCAGCACTGGTTAACCCTATCAGTCCTGAGACCCCAGCAGAGATCAGCTCTTCATTTATCTGCATGTTCAGCCCTGACTTTTTGCCTTAGTGTTTTACCATTTTTCTTTCCAGGACAACCAGGGCTACAAGTAAACCACAAAAGAAGTTGACAAACGGTTACATGCGTTTTATTAATAAATGTTAACATGAGGCAAATACTAGCTAAAAATGAATTTATATGAATGCTGTACGTACAGAAATGGTTTGCTCGGTGATAAATGAATATCCAGTTAATCAGTGACAACTGTTAGTTTGTAAACAGCTATGTAAGCGTATTACATTACTAAAGACATTATGTTCTCTGATTTCCTACCTTCTCTGGAGAGGAACCCTGTTACCTTCATGACTCTTGATTAGCTTGTGAGTGTCATAGACTAAAACATGTTACATGTTCGTGAGTCTCGGCTTTTCATAAATTACTTAACAAAAAGATAATCCAACAATTCCAAAGATTGTACTTTGTTACAGTTCGTATAGTAAGGAAATCGGTCAATAGAAATATATTAATTAGGCCTTTATCTAGGGATTTCACATGACTGGGAATAAAGATATGCATCTGTTGGTTGCAGATGTACGTTTACAAAAATGTAGGGCCGTCTGTATCTGATGTTCCAACCATTTTCCCTGTGCAGCGCAACACATCTCCTTCGCTTAGTAGTTTAGACTGTTGAATGTTGTCTCGTTCCTCTTCAATGGCTGTGAAGTTGCTGGATATTGGCAGGAACTGGAACATGTTGATCCAGAGCATCCCGAACATGCTCAATAGTGTCTTGAGTATACAGGGTATGGGAGAACTGGACATTATCAGCTTCCAGGAATTGTGTGAAGATCCTTGCGCCATGGGGCTGTGCATTATCATGCTGTAACATGAGGTGATGGAGGTGGGTGAAAAGTATCGCTGTGCATTGAAATTGCCATTGATAAAATGCAGTGTTCATTGTCCGTAGCATATGTCTGCCCATAGCGTAACCTCACTGCCTCCATGGGGCACTCTGACCACAACGTTTACATCAGCAAATCGCTTGCACACAATGCCATACACGTGGTCTGCCGTTGATCGGTTTGGAGGTACTGCTAAATTCTCTAAAATGGGGGTGGCTTATGGTAGAGAAATTAGCATTCAATTCTCTGGAAACCGCTCTGGTGGACATTCCTGCAGTCAGTATGCCAATTGCACGCTCCCTCTACTTGAGATCTGTGGCGTTGTGACAGAACTGTGCATGTTATTGTCCCCAGCACAAGGTGCACCTGGATAATGATTATTCTGTTTAATCAGTTTCTTGATATGCCACACCTGTCAAGTGGATGGATTATCTTGGTAGAGAAGTGCTCACTAACATGGATGTAAACAAATTTGTTCACAATTTGAGGTAAATAAGCTTTTTGTGTGTTTGGATAATTTCTGCCATCTTTTATTTTGGCTCATGAAACATGGGATCAACACATTACATGTTGCGTTTTTATATTTTTGTTCAGTGTAAATGCATGAGACGGACACAACAATGTGACAAGTTCAAGGGGCTTAGACTTTCTATAGGCACTGTAAATGTATACAACTAATGCATTAGTTAATACGTGTGTACACTTATGATGATAAATCTGTTCTGGGCTGCATCAGTGTCTTCATGCTCCAGGGTGATGTATCCTAACCATTAGTGGAGCAAATGCTAAACTGAGCCAAGATCAGCATCTAGGGGCAACTGTACCCTACACCATGTTTTCCCCACAGTACAATGACTATCTATATATCTTGTCTGTAGGCAAGCTGAAGACTGGAAGGATGTCTATAACACTGTGTGGCTATAATCCGCCCTGGGAGGACTTGAGTGCTGCACAAAAGAACAGCTTGACTCACCGCTACCAAAGCGGCTGTGATTGCAAGGTGTGTGTGTGTGCTGGGAATTATAGTAATTACTATATACCAGTTTAGTTCAATAGTTACATGGCACATTTTCTTCAAGGGAGTATACTATTCTGGTCACATTTGCAAATGCTTGAGTATTGGGGTAATGGACAGTCAGTGATCTTGGTCTTATCTCTCTACTCTGACCCACAGATCATCCGCTGCACTTCCCTCCCCTGTCCAATCAGCACCTCGGATACATGCCTGTGGACAGACTTGGGAACCGACAATGGCCAAAACCTTGCCTGTATCAAGAGGCAAGATGGGTCCTGTGCCTGGTACAAGGGGATAGCACTACCCAAGAAGTAGTTCCTGGATATTGGAGACTCCTAAACTCTACAGGCCATCCACTCACTGCTCAGTGACTAAAGATGCCTGCAATTAATACATGAGTAAACACACCTACAAATGCAAGTTGTTGTGATTTTTAAATTGTTTACTGGTCACTTCTACAAGTGCAATTTAAAATAAACATATATAGCACTCAAGCTAATTTCTTATGTCATTCATTTGTCACTTGTTTTTAAACTGGAACCAAAGGTGTTATTGAAACCCCAAATCGTTTTCGATATGCTTGTCTGTAAATGGAACAGTGTTCCTGAAATACCATAAAGCCTGGGATGCATTGAACAGGGTGTAATGTATAAATTTCAGATGGTATGTTCTATACATGAATAACAGTGTCTTCTGACATGAAAGGAATCATGTCGGTTTGAATGGAATCTCTCTCTAACATTAAACATTTGTCTACTGAATGTGGCTCTTCAGCAGTTTGGGGTCTAAACCAAGGCTTCAGCATTGTAATGTCATTGACCAAATAAAGCCACTTAGCTTCTTTCTTCCTTGCTTTATAAGTCGGCTAATGTTGTCCTTCAGTGGAATAAATGTTCTGTACATTTCAATAATTTAGCAGACGCTGTAATTTAGAGCCACTTAAAAAAAAAATCACCTTACTGGACCCAAGTGGGAATAAAACCCACAACCCTGGTGTTGCCAGAACCCTGCTCTACCAACTGAGCCACGTGTCCAACCCTATTGACAAAACCCTTTGATTTATTGGCAATGGAGATGGTAAACTTGGCTGCTGTGGTCCACAGTGAAGGGTAGTGGTTTTTGTCATGACTCTTGTTCTGGAGGCCACACTGCATATGGGCACAGTCATAAAATCTGAATTTAAACAACTTAACCTCAACTTCTAATACATATGAATATTTACTGGTCATCTAATTGCAGAGAACATATACATTTTGGCCAGCTTTTCTTGTTAAGATTGTATTACAAGGTATGCTATATGTGTAAGATATGCCATGTTAGTATATGCAGCTGTAGGTTTTAAACTCCATTCTAGGCTGTTACATTTCTGTAAAGAGTTTGTCTATCGGGAGTGAGTTTCCGTTAAAATGATACCAGCGCTCTGCTTTAGACGTTCCATGCCCGACCCACACAACCTGTGATTTCCTTGAATCTGATTGGACAGAGGTGCCACCACAGGTCCCATAGTGGCGGGGCAATTATTTTTATCCTGATTGTAACAAAGTTCAGGTTTGCCCCCCCCAACATTTTTTTTATTGTAATTTACACCAGATATGTGTTTTTAGAAGGTCAGTTGTATTAGTATGCTTGTCCCTGGAGCAAATTGGAGGCAAGTGCCATGTACAAGGGCACACAGACTGCTCAGTTATTCCAACCAGCAATATTTTGGTTACTGGCCACACTAACCACTAGGCCAGTGTTCCCAACAGTACACATTTGTTGTAGACTGTCAGGAAGTCCTGGATCCAGTTGCAGAGGGAGGTGTTTAGTCCCAGGGTCAGCTTAGTGATGAGCTTTGTGGGCACTATGGTGTTGAACACGGAGCTGTAGTCAATGAGCAGCATTCTCACAAATGTGTTCCTTTTGTCCAGGTGGAAAAGGGCAGTGTGGAGTGCGATTGCGTCATCTGTGGATCTGTTGGGGCGGTATGCGAAATGGAGTGGGTCTGGTGTAACCGGAATGATGCTGTTGATGTGAGCCATGACCAGCCTTTCAAATCACTTCATGGCTACTGATGTGAGTGCTACAGGGCGGTAATCATTTTGGCAGGTTACCTTCGCTTCCTTGGGCACAGGGATTTTGGTGGTCTGCTTGAAAGATGTAGGTATTACAGACTCAGTCAGGGAGAGATTGAAAATGTCAGTGAAGACACTTGCCAGTTGGTCAGCGCATGCTTTGAGTACACGTCCTGGTAATCCGTCTGGCCCCGCGGCTTTGTGAATGTTGACCTGTTTAAAGATCTTGCACACATCGGCTACCGAGAGCGTTATCACACAGTCGTCTGGAACAGCTGGTGCTCTCATGCATGCTTCGGGGTTGCTTGCATCGAAGCGAGCGTAAAAGGCATTTAGCTAGTCTGGTATAATTTCATAGAAGTGTCCGGATTAGTGTCCCGCTCCTTGAAAGTGGCAGCTCTAGCCTTTAGCTCGATGCGGATGTTGCCTGTAGTCCATGGCTTCTGGTTGGGATATGTACTTACTGTCACTGTGGGGACGATGTCGTCGATGCACTTATTGATGAAGCTGATGACTGAAGTGGTATACTCCTCAATGCCATTGGATGAATCCCTCATGAACCATGTCTATTATTCCTCCACTAGATGGGGTCATTCCTTCAATCATATTCAGTTGTAAATGCTACTTGTGGAGACTGAATTGGGTTAAACGGTATGAGTTCCTCTTTGGTCAAACTACTCTCTGACCTCTGAGACTTTACTCACTTTTTCGGGCAAGTGACCATAATCTTTTAGCAACCAATAAATACTGCTGACTTGGCCGATGGGGAAAGTGTATTTTAGACCTGAAAGTAAATCTCTGGATAGGATATGACATAGTGATTAATCAGTTTTAAAACTCCTGGCCCTATAGGGAGGATGAAAACTCTGTCAAACTGCAGCAACATTCAAATCAAAGTTTGTTTGGTTGTGTACATCGATGTGCAGCAAAATGCTTGTGTTTTCTAGCTCCAAAAGTGAAGTAATATCTATAAATTAAAAAACAACACACAAATAATCTAAAAAGTAAAACAATGAATAATTATCAGAACGAGCAATACCAGAGTCTGAAATATAGACAGTCTGGACAGTAAATGCATAGAAAAGGTGAGGAGAGCAGTAGCTATAGTAAAACCTTGTACTTGTTCATATGAATTATATTTTAAAAGGGGGTTCCGTTACACAGACAACTGTGATTAGACAATAGAACTAACAGGACTTAGCTTGCTTTAGGCAGGGTTGCATCATGTAGGCCCATGGATGGAAACAGCCAATGCCCCAAATCCTTAAATTCCGTCCCTGTGTAGGCCTATATACATTTGTAATTAAGTGACAGGCTAGACTGTGTTAATGGACCTATGTCATCACTATTTGAATTTTGGATTAAAGAAGTTGATCACATTCACATTTTCTCATTAGACAAATACATTGTCTTAGGCTATAAATACATAACTTTCCCACTTTGTTTCCCCTGGCCAGATGCTTCTACACCTGCATTCCTTGCTGTTTGGGTTTTCAGGTTGGGTTTCTGTACAGCACTTTGTGACATCAGCTGATGTAAGAAGGGCTTTATAAATACATTTCATTGATTGATTGATTGATGGGACAAGGCGTATAGAGGCTTACAGTTGATCAGACTGATACAGCAGGTCAGATCACTAACGTTTAGGTGTAGGCTGCTACAACATTGCTGTAAAGAGTTTTTGCTTGTGTCTTTCGGGAGTGAGTTATTTTCTGTTTGCTAAAATAATACCTTATGAAAGTGGAATGCACACTCTGCTTTCTATAGACTTGTGCCATGCCTGACCTGCGATTTCTGGGAATCTGATTGGACACAGAGGTGGCAGTGGCCATTTTGTCTCCTGATGGTAACCAGGTAACATTTTGGAACCTAGTTGTAGCAGGGGCCTTAACTCCTTAATCTTGTGAAAATTGGCCTGTATGGATTGAGAAACATTTTTATTTTTCCAACAGAACTATTAAAAGGATATGCAAGACATGGTAGCAATTGGAAAGGAACACCAAAGGTGAGGACAAAACAGTTCACCTGACACAAGACTGAATCCAAACATTACACTGTTGAATTTATGTGCATTTGACTGCACTATTCACAGCATTTGTCAATAACGAAATCTGAAAATACTCTGTAAACATTCAGTAACATAAATAAGAATATTCATTCACATTTTGGATTAGGTGCAAGAAAAGAAAGAATGATTACAAGGGTTTGAGTGAGAGGTCCCACTGGTGTCTCCAAGTGGCAACACAACTCTCCAAACTGTAGACCGTTCCTAAATCATTTCAATGCTCTATTATGACTCAAGAAAAGAGCCTTAAACTATAAGGCGCTTTTTTGAGCACTCCTAGCTTTGCCATTGAGGAACTGAATCAAGCACACTTGTAGTTTCCAATCCAAAAACATTCCATTATAAATCGCAATCTGGGTTAGGTATGTGTGCATCATTTGAAAGGTATTCTATTGCCAACAAGGCAGTGTTAGCCCAGCTAGCACATAACATTCTGAGAACCATTTATTTCTTAGAGTTATAAATATTAAAATATTTATAATTTATTTGACAGACATGCATGCAGATAGAAAGATGTATCTGACGTTGTCTGGACAAAAATAGTACGGCATATCATACTATTTCTGGCCAGACAGCATCAGATACATGGGTCACATATAGTAAGACAGAGTGGCGCTGTTTTGCTCGCACAGATGTTTTCAATTTCAATTCAATTAAATTCAAGGGCTTTATTGGCATGGGAAACATGTGTTAACATTGCCAAAGCAAGTGATGTAGACAACATACAAAGTGAATATATAAAGTGAAAAACAACAAAAATTAACAGTAAACATTACACATACAGAGGTTTCAAAACAGTAAAGACATTACAAATGTCATATTATATATATATATATATATATATATACAGTGTTTTAACAATGTACAAATGGTTAAAAGACACAAGATAAAATAAATGGTATGACATTTTCAGCAGAGAGGAAGAGTCGAAGCGAGAGGACACACTCTCACAAAAAGATCTGTGCAGAATGAGCCCAGTGCGTTTCTATGGGCATTAAATGCAGACCTAAGCTTGTCGCCTGCCTTCCTGCCTTTGGAACGACTCCCATTGTTAGGGCGGAGACATGAGCATCTCGTCATTATAACAGATATCTAGTTTCAGTACAGTTGCGAATTGGGAAGGAACGTTGGTGGGTGCACAGTGCACTGTTCGGATGCTGGGTTCCCCTAAATGAAATGTATTTTTTGCCAAAATTATATAATTGCTCCTGTCTAAATAAAATAATTGAAAATACTTCACCAGAGACTATGACGTAACCATAGAGTATCATTAGCTTATTTATTTTTTAAAGAAGCTCTGTATTGTTTCAAATTACAAGTGTGTAGGCCAGGCCTATTTTATTGGGAAGCCCGAAATTGTGTTAGCACGCGTGGCAATAGAAATACTTGATTATAGAGTTGTGGCTGTCAGTGAAAAGCAACTAAAATATGTGTGAAGATAACGTGTTTTGAGTATAATTTAAAATATTGAGATGGAGAAGGGGAGGGGTGTGGCGGGGAGGGGTGTGTGGCGAGGATATGGCGCGTTTCAGTCCAGAATGCATGCACTCAGTTCTCTAGAATGTGCTCAGCTCTCCCAACAATTATTTCACATTCATTGTTTCATTGTGTAAATGGTTTGCCCTTTGTTAATTTTCATAAATTCCCCATTACATATGTACCAGTAGGCCTAGTAATTGTACTGTTAATACCCATCGTTTGGTTACATAGATTTATGTTAATGCAGGTATTAATTACATTCATTTACCGTTCTCACGTTCCGAGTGGAAACATTATTTGCAGAGTTCAACCTGCTACACTTTATTTCATAACCATCATTTACGAGTTTTGGCATTTTCCCATTTACCTTTGTTTGGAGTGCCCGATGTGTGCAATGAGCATGTGTCTGTCTGGTTTCTCTCTCCTGATAATGTCGAG
Source organism: Oncorhynchus mykiss (assembly GCF_013265735.2). NCBI lineage: Eukaryota > Metazoa > Chordata > Actinopteri > Salmoniformes > Salmonidae > Oncorhynchus > Oncorhynchus mykiss. Next base: position 92,039,988 of record NC_048576.1, on the reverse strand, counting down.
TGAGCGCGCACCTCAGCGTGCATAAAGTAAGCCGAACTGACCTGCTGTGGGCAAATGTAGGAAAGTGCCCGTTAGGGGATATCGGATTTCTGATTGTCTTAACTCATCACGTCCACCACTAACTAATAAGCTGAGCTTCTCAGTATTTGTTTCTTCACCTCACACAGTAGACCTGAGTCAACGAAGTCTGCTTTATTTTAAAACATCCATTACAAATAATAATAGTTCCTCACAATATTTGAAAAATCTTTCCAACACCTGACAATCACCAAGCCTCGATGTGAAAATATCATGATCTGATGATCCAGCCATGGATGATCCCATATATCCAGTGGAAACGAAATGTAAAAACATCCGAGCTCACTGGTTCGGGATACTCTGAAGGCTCAGAATAAGCCTACTCTAGTTGATACATTGTTGCAAGTTCACTAGCAACAGCTTCAGCCCAAACCCAGTTGATTGATTTGGTAGCCTACAATGTTGCACTTCACCAGCGATGGCTCAAGTCAAGACAGATAGAAAGGGGGGCAGAGAGGCAGAGAAGATAGATTAATGAGATTGAAAGAACCTGCATTTTCATCAGGATATTTTCTTCTGTTTTTATTTGTTGGGTTTAGGACTATGTATTTGACTTAGTTGAAGATGGAAGTTACTGTATAGGCCTAATTTAGCATTGGCCTAAAGGCTATCTCTGAGTTCCATGCGTTAATTTATTTAGCCACCAATGAATGGATCACGGTGTATCAATGTGTCCATATGGCAGGGGCTAGTACTCTTGCATTAGGTGAATTTTAATTCAGATTTTTATGATTAACCAAGTAAAAAACATTTAGAAAAACAAAAAGGTTATTATTTAAATGAAACTGTTCCATGAAATGCTGTTATGAAAATAATCAACTGGTCGGCAGATCGGTAGTAATAGTAGGATAAGTTGTAAGCTTCCCCAAAATTGAAACTCACGAGCGGCCTATGGTCTTTACTCTTACACCCATTAAAAATGCGTGCCTGCATAGAGAAATCAAATGCCTTTCCAACTGATTCCTTCTGGCGCTGGCCCTGCCACAACTTTATCCGAATGGTGCAGGATACCCAGCTAGCACGTTCTGAGCACCATATGTTTCTTAGGTGGGAATTTCAGTACTTCCGCATAACGTTTCCTACGGGTTTGCTCATGGTTCTATGTAAAGTAATGTTCTCAAATTTTCCAGGGAACATTAAGAAACAACGTTCTTCTGTGGGAATTGCAGTACTTCAACATAACATTTTCGACAGGTATCCTTGTGGTTCTTTATAAAGTCATGTTCTCAGCACATTAAGAAAACATTATATTAAAACCACAAGATAACATTGGAAACGCTCAAAGAATGTTCTAAGAATGTTATTTAAAAACATATACATTCTGTTCTCAGCGTCAACAAAACTTCATCTATCCTGTGTGTGTCTTCAGGTGTGTTGCCCGTGTTGCCTGATCTTAATGAGTGCTTTTTTCCTTTGAAATGGGGTCTGTTTGAACGGACTAAAATGAACAGCTTACGTATGAGTTAAAGATACATGGCATGCTAGCTCCATCCTGGTGGTGCAGTGGACTAATTCCATGGATAGAGAACAGAGCATGTGAGCGGAGCTGGAGCGGAGTTAGAGCGTTCTTAAATCTGACTGAAGCGCAGAGCAAGTTGCCCAAAGGCTGGAGCATCGGTCTTCTCGACCGCCTCCAATATTGCTCCATTACCACTCCAGTAACGCTCACTTCACCAGCTCAGGGCATGCCCGGCCCAGCATGCATTTGTAGGCTACTTGTGTGCTGCTTTAGCCCCTTGCTTTAGCTACTGTCATGGAGTTCACTTAATATTTTCATAAAGACACTGATAAAACACACAGATGTGAAATCAAGGTGACTTACAAAGATGAGGACCAAGAGAAAGAGAGGGAGTGCAGTGATGTAGTGTCCACAACTAAAGAATCATTGTGAAATCCGAAAAGACATCCCGAAAGCATGATGGTGTACTATGTGCACATTCTAACAGAAAGGAATGCGGTGGGTAGCTAGCTAAGTGTGTAATTATAGCAAAACTATTTATAAACTAAAAATAAGATCTCTTAAAAATGTATTTCATTTTTGTTCTATTATCTTTACTATAGGCTATAACTGGTTTTGGCCCAATAGACCTGACATGTTACCTCTTTCAATGAGCTTTCCATTTTGATATGGTTATTTTACCATAAAATCTTTAGGCCAACCTATAAAATAAAATTTTAAAAAATCTGCATCCCTGCCCAGCCTGGCAAGAGTGGCCCAAAAGGTGTTTAGCATCCTCATTGGCTCTGCAATGTCTGAGAGGGTATTCTCCACTGTTGGCCTGCTCTACCGGCACCATCACATGAGCCTGAAGCCACAGACTCTGGCCAAACTCGTGTTCCTGAAAGTTAATTCAAAGGCACTGTATGCTGAGCCTAATAAGGCATTTTTTGTTTCATTTGTATTTAATTATAATAATACCTGTCTGGCTCCTGAAATATTTAATTGTTTTTGCGCTGTTTAATACTACATGTGGCCTATTTGAAATGATGAACGCTTCTTACAGTCACCTTTTCATGTTGTTTATTAGAATACTTTTCATTCCAATCATATGGTTTGGTTTTGATACGTCAAAACCAAATGGTAGGTCCAGGTAGTCACTAAAAATAGATGTGTTTTTGTGATTTTAATGAATGGAGCGAATTTAGAATTGAGGAGTGTTTTTTGGCACTCAATTCCACTCACATGCTCTGATAGAGAACAGAAGATGCCACATTGAAAAATAAATGTGTTTGTATGATTAATGCCTAAGCAAATTCATTTCCATGTGTCCTTTCTGTGTTTGGTTCAACAGTTAACCCAAACTAAGCTAGCAGTGATTTTAAAAATCGTATGGAAACATGTTCTCAGAATGTTCATTAATTACCTTTGAATAACCTAAAATGTGCTTTCTCAGAACTTTAATAAAACCTTCCACAGCAAATGTTTTCAGAACCTCCCTGCAACCTAAAACAATTTAATTCCCAGAACAGGTGAAGTGTTCACTACCATTCTCAGACCGTAAAAAAAAGATAACGGTCAGGAAAGTATGGTTTCGTTTCCAGAACCAATGGGAAACCAAAAACGTACATTCCCACAACTTCCAAGGAACCAAATGTCCTAGCTGGGAAGCTTTCAAAGGGCACTTCAGACAAACAGAATGCAATTTTGGTGCACACAGAATGGAGTCTTGAGTACATTCAAGTGCGTGTTCCATGGCAAATCTTCTGTTCAGGACAACCCAGGGCATAATGCATGTCACACTAGTAACTGTGGATTAAACATAGAGCTCATGAACTTTGGCACTGTAAATGACATGAGTTTTCAAATATGGAAATGTGAAGTGCACATTCGGATTCAAGGTGTGTGGTTTGCTTGTATGACATCAAAGCGGTATTTATTATGATCCTCAAGGTCTCATCTTTCAGAACACATCGACTCCTCTCGATTTAAAGCATTTCCCTCACTCATACAATAACAAATGTGCAAAAGTAGCCCAATAGCGGGGTATGGGGCATCTTCTTGTTGTGCACGGTGCTCAGGAGCATGCTAGTTTTCTGTTCTTCCTGATAATGAATTGCACCCACCTGGTGTCCCTGGTCAAAATCAGTCCCTGATTAAAGGGGAACAATTAAAAAATGCAGTGGCGCTGGATTCACGTCGAGGTCCAGAGTTGAGTTTGAGGGGCCTAAGGGCAAGTGAACTGAACTGAGCAGTAGGGCAAGTTGAGCCTGCTTTAAAGTTGCCCCAGGTGTTTAAGAAAAGGAATTCAAACAGGCATATCCTAAAATGGATATTTCTGGTTCATCACCATTGTTTAGGCGAAAGACAGATAATTTATGGCAACCGGGCAAATTGAGCCTGCTCTGAGATTGTCCCTTTTAAGGAGGGCATTTTTTTCCAATGAGTTGCTTTGGTTCTGGATTAATAGACTTATCAGCCTACCACTGGCTTGGTTCTGACTGTGGGAGGAGCTCACAGCCTGCAATAAAACGGGCTGATTACATCGAATGAAAACAGAGTTCTAGGTGTTAGTCTGTCTGGGAACATCTTTGACTGTTCTAGTGTAGTTTACAATACAACAGTTCTTTAGCTCCACGAGTAAACATTTTATCTTACGCTATAGATATATTTTCCAAAATGACTTGGTCTGTAAGCAGTTGTTTCATCACTCTGGTCGTTTTGTTCCTTTGGCGGATCGAAGACATTGCAGAAGCTTGCAGATGCGCTCCTGTGCATCTTCAACAGGCTTTTTGCAACGCAGACGTCGGTAAGGCAATTTTGGCAATATTTCTGACATCTCAGGTTCTCAACTCCGGTCCTCGAGTTACTCAAACGGTACACATTTTTATTGTAGCCCTGGACAAGAACACATGATTCAACAATCATCAGGCCCTCAATGAGTTGAATCAAGTGTTTTTGTCTGGGGATATAACAACGTTCTGTTTGGTATACTCGAACGCTGGAGTTGGCGAACACTGGGCTACTACACTATCAATGCGCAACATGCAAACGTTAAATTCTGTGGATTTAATAATTACCATGACATGATCATTGTATTTACATAAGTAGGGAACAGTAAGATGGGCTACAGCCAAGGCTCTCCAACCCTCTTCCTGGAGAGCTGCCATCCTGTAGGTTTTTGATCCCACCCTAATTTGCACACCTGATTCTAGTAATTATCCGGTTGATGAACTGAATCAGGTTCGTTACAACTAGGTTTGGATTGAGAACCTGCAGGAGGGTTGCTCTCCAGGAACAGGGTTTGAGAGCCCTGGCTGTAGCACTGGCTGTGACTCCTGCTACACCAAGTGTTATATTTGCCTCTAGGCCTACACATTATGCCTACAGTTGAATGCTAAATTATATACACCAAACAAGTTAATACTCTTTCTACATTTAACCCAAGGCACTCAGTTGTAGTGTAGACTTATTTATATTGAATAATGGTAGGCTACAGATGCCGTGACTTAATTTGAGCCAGTTTCTCACCGGGAACTTAGTCCTGCAGCAATGTGTATTGTTATGTGGCGTAATATATATTTTTCATTTGTGCAAAGCAAGTCTGGCATTTAAGTGAACTTTTTAGGTGGCTTTTTAAACCTTGAATAAATAAGTTTGCAGTTTATGCAATGGGATTAAATTAAGATTTGGCCACTGTATATCACTTACTTTGGACAGTTAATTTCTTTCATGTGCTCCTTAAAAGGAATGTTTTCAACCTGAATTGTACTTGACTTAAGGGCACACTTTTCTCTGCACAGCTGTGGTGCCATCTTGAGGTCTGAAACATCTGCCAAATGTGGCTTTTGTAGTGTAACGTCCCTTAACGGGTACAGCTTTTAGTAAAAACCTTTTCTACTGTAGTTTCATTAGATCAGGATGTCTGCAGAAAAACTAATGCCAGTGATAAAAGCAATGCGTACATCTGTGGTGTACTGGTCCTAATGATAGACAGCTGTGGTGTACTGGTCCTAATGATAGACAGCTGTGGTGTACTGGTCCTAATGATAGACAGCTGTGGTGTACTGGTCCTAATGATAGACAGCTGTGGTGTACTGGTCCTAATGATAGACAGCTGTGGTGTACTGGTCCTAATGATAGACAGCTGTGGTGTACTGGTCCTAATGATAGACAGCTGTGGTGTACTGGTCCTAATGATAGACAGCTGTGGTGTACTGGTCCTAATGATAGACAGCTGTGGAATAGAGGGAACTTAACCTTACAGGAGTAGTTCATCTGTTTGGCAAGGATGAATCATTTGAATATCTTCTGAATCAGACTGAAGTGAAGAGGTTGTCGCTGTCAGCACCTTCTACCCAGACAGGTGGGCGGAGGAGGAGCTGGTGTCATAAGGTCTGTGCCTCAGTCTTCCTACCAGCACCTGGTTGGCACCTGAACATCTGCAGACCAGGCGGGGTTTAGTTAAACTAGGCATGTTGAATTAAAGGCAGACGACTAGAGCTAGGAATCTAGGACCTGGAGGGATAATGGACTTGTCTGTTGAGCCCAAACAGGGTGAACTTATGCACAACATTTTTAAGACTGTAATATCTTGTCTGTGACGTGTTCTGTTGTCGTAGATCTCATAACGCCCTTAAACCATCGGTGTCTAACTGACCATTGAAAGGAAAATGGGGCTTGTCAGTTAAACCACGTTTCTCTCTTCCAGTGATCAGGGCAAAGGTGGTTGGTGTGGAAGTTGTGTCTGGTAACACCAAGTATGACGTCAAACAGATCGAGGTATGATCAGCCTTTTTATCAAGTGGTTGTTCCTTCCTGCACTGACACATTGAAGCCCCCTGAACCCCAGTCTGACAGATGGCCCCAGTTCTCTCCTTTCCCCTTCAGTGTTTGCAGATCTGGGTTGGCATAAACAGTGCAGTTGTGGAGCTTCCACCATATAAAAAGGAGCTTCAGTTGCTGGAAAGCACATTATTCAGTTGCTGTTCCTACCAGTCCTAGACTATGGTGACATCATGCACTGCACTTTATTACTGGTGATGGGGGGGGGGGGGGGGGGGTTTGGTACTCATCCCTGCATTCTCTACCAGGAAGTTGGCTGGCTCTTTGTTACTTTAGTTGATAAATTGCCAGATGTTCTTTTATAAAGCCCTTTTACTAACTCACTGTACCTAACATTATTACAGACCTTTAGACATTATAGTTAGTCTCTCAGATCAGGGATGTTTAACTCTGGGTATTCCATTGGGCTCTCCTGAGTTGGATGAATCTGCTTGAAATATTTTTGGGGAACGATCTTAAATGTTCTAAATGTGACTTGTAGTTGCCTTTAGGGCGACTCAGAATTGTTTTGGACTCTTCTGCTTACATTTTGTGTTTTTGGAGTTCGGGCATCTGTGTAAAAAAAAAAATACCTTGGTCTCTGTATGACACCCTGATAAAAATGAAGGTTAGATTTTTGATCTGCAAACATCCGGATGGGGTATAGGGAGGGAATTAGGATAGACTTAGTGCCTGAGAGCTGTAGTCATTAAGGTTAAACTGTATATTTAGATGTTTGACAGATCCTCTGTTCTCCTTGTGATTGGCTAGATGTTCAAAGGTCCTGACCGGGTTATCCACGCCATCTTCACTTCATCCTCCTCAGCCTCGTGTGGTGTGACCCTGGAAATCAACAAGGAGTATCTCTTCACAGGTGTGGTTCTCACTGTTACCCAAGTTCATTGTTATCACTGGTTAACCTGCTCAGCCTATGCTTGCAGCATCATGGCCTATTCTGAACTATTGACTTCATCTTGTACAAGTCAAGTGCTTCAGAAAATACTTTTTTAATTTAAAGTTTATTTAACTAGGCAAGTCAGTTAAACATTCTTGTTTGCAATGACGGCCAAACCCTGACGCCGCTGGGCCACTTGTGTGCCGCCCTATGGGTCTCCCAATCTCGGCCAGATGTGATACAGTCTGGCTCTTCCAGTTACACTTTATAATACCTAATGTTAAGAATTTAAATGTTTAATGCTTATAAATGTTTACAACTAATGCATCACTTATTTATTATGCTAAATTCTAGTGTTCCAGGCTGCATCAATATGTCTTCCTGCTCCAGGGTAAAGTTACCCCCAGGGACAGATCTAGGATCTGTTTCACCCTCCCCAATTCTAATCTTAACCATTTGTGGGGGAAAGAAGGGGAAACTTATCCAATATCAGCATCTGGGGGTTCACTTTTACCCCACAGGTTGTTGACTTGCTGTCGTCTGTCTTCAGGCAGCCTAAATACTGATGGGAGGATGCATATAGTCACGTGTGACTTTATTCAGTTCTGGGACGACTTGAATGGCACACAAAAGAAGAGCTTGACTCAACGCTACCGAACCGGCTGTGCTTGCACGGTGTGTGACAGGAATTATAGTAAAATTACTTTACACCACTTGTTAAATTTTTACTTTGTCACATTGGCTAAACACAAGAGCTATAGTATTGGGGTAATGATCAGTTGGTGATCTGGGTCTTTCTCTCTCCCTGCTCTGAGCTACAGATCATCCGCTGCTCTTCCCTCCCCTGTCCCGTCAGCGCCCCAGATGAGTGCCTTTGGACAGACTGGTTGTTGAACGATGGCCAAAGCGGACCCCAGGCCAAGTACTCTGCCTGTCTCATGAATTTTGATGGGTCCTGTGCCTGGTACAGGGGGATGACTCCATCCAAGAAGTAGTTCCTGGATATTGACTACTCCATAGTAACTCCACAGGCCTTCCACTCACTGCTCAGTGGCTAAATATGCCTGCAATTTAAAAACTGGTCACTTGTGCAATAAAAATAAACTACTCCTCAAATATAGTGCTCCAAGTATTAATTTGTGTCATTCATCAGTTTAAGCTGGAACCAAAGGTGTTATTGAAACTCAAAAGTGTCTGTTTCTGACTAGAACATTTTTCCTGAAATACCATCCTATAGCCTGGGTTGTGTTCAGCTGGACACAATATTGTAGAATTAATGTTTTTTACATGGTCTTCCTTGACAAAGAAATGCAGGTGTGGTTCCCTTCTGCACGTTGAATGCATTTGAATGAAATTGCTGAGAACACTCACACTTGCTGACAAAGATGAAGTTTTCAGAACCTTGATTCTTAAGTTGTCACTAAGTTTGTTCTTAAATGTTTCAATATTTTCTCAACTCACTACCCACTGGGCAATGTATTCAACACTTGTTGCATCAAAGTGAAACTAATTTTGGATTTGAGTAGTTCAATCCTTTATTTGATATCTAGACATTGAACTGACATCTGTGCTGAGTGGGTAGACTATGGATAACCATTCAGAATATTTTTCTAAGCTATGTAATGTATTTAACTAGGTGCGCCAGTAAGAACAAATACTTAACTGCAATGACGGTGTAACCTGGACAATGCTGGGCCATCAAACCGGGGTCTGTAGTGACGCCTCTAGCACAGATGTAGTGCCTTTAGATCGCTGCGCCACCCGGGAGCCCCCAATGCAGGCATGTTCACCTCCTTTTCAGCACCAATTGGTAATATGCAAATACTCACTTGTATATTTAAAATTTCTAATAGGAAACTGGTTTAGACTATTGGTGAAATAAAAATACTGTTCCGGATTGACTGACCATGTCTAAAAGTAATGGACTATCGTTTCTCTTATTTGAGCTGTTCTTGCAATAATATGGACTCTTTTACCAAATATATTTTTTCTGTGTACCACCCTTGTCACAACTGATTGGCTCAAACACATTGAGACATTCCACAAATTTAAGGCACACCTGTTAATTGAAATATATGAAGCTGGTTGAGAGAATGAAAAGCTGTCATCAAGGCAAAGGGTGGCTACTTTGAAGAATCTCATAAAATATATTTGTTTAATGCTTTTTTTTTGGTAACATGATTCCATATTTGCTATTTCATAGTCTGTCTTCTGAAATATTCTACAATGTAGAAAATAGTAAAAATAAAGAAACCCTGGAATTAGTAAGTGTCAACTTTTGACTGGTACTGTACATCTGTCCAATTGAAAGATAGCCAGCTATATGTTAAGTCAAAATTGTCCAAACCGAAACTCTCACAACTGCAACAATTGACACCATGGAGATAGTAGATATATATATATATGCTGAGTATACCCAACATTAGGAACACCTTCTTAATTTTGATTTCCACACCCCTGTTTTGCCCTCAGAACAGCCTAAATTCATGTGGGCATGGACTCTACTAGGCGTCAAAAGCGTTCCACAGGGATGCTGGCCCATGTTTACTCCAATGCTTCCCACAGTTGTGTCAAGTTGGCTGGGTGTCTTGGGTGGTGGACCATTCTTGATGCACACGGGAAACTGTTGAGCATTAAAAACCCAGGAGTGTTGCAGTTCTTGACACAAACCGGTGCGCCTGGCACCCACTACCATACCCAGTGGAGAGTATTGAGATGCATAGACAGCAGGGGGGATTCTAACCCTCCAAGAGCCCAAACATTGAAATGTATTTGGCCAAAACATAGAAATCTATAATGTGCCATACAGTACTGGAATATACTGTACTGTGCTCTACTTTAGTGTACTGTATTTTTGCATACTGCAACTCTGATGCACATGGGAATATCTTTGGTTTGTCTCTGACATTCAGAAGCTGAGCTACGACCTGAAGTCGAAGAATCGAAGAAATTGGATGTTGCTTGGGAAGTATGCCACTTCCACATTCAGTCAGAACTAGCAAAATCTGAAATATCCAACTTGCTAATTCGTTGAACGCGGCACGTGATTAACTACAACCAGATAGCAAGTCAATGTCAGTTTCCTAGTTCTGACTAGCATGTGAACACGGCATCAATCTTCTACAATGTGTGACTATGTTGCTATCAATTGATCTGTTCACTTTCTGTCTAATAAAATACAGTATGTATGATTCAGATAAATGACCATAAAACATATTTGGGGAAATCGGGTCGAGAATTGATTTTCCCATATCCATCATCATTATTAAATAGCCTATCTAAAATATGTTAGGAGTCTTGTGAAACTATGTCGAAATGCAGGAAATAAGCTTCAAAACAACATTTTCCTAGGTCCCTCAAATTGAACAAAATCATGCTGGTGTTGTAATTAATATAGGCTATCTCAATATGTGAAAAGGCAGACCCTGGGGAATAAACCCCAGCTCTACTGTACTGTACCCTACACTGCTGTACCCTACTCTACTGTAGCCTACTCTACTGTACCCTATTCTACTGTACTGTACGGTACCCTACTGTACTCTACACTGCTGTACCCTACTCTACTGTAGCCTACTCTACTCTACTGAACCCTATTGTACTGTACTGTACCCTACTGTACTCTACACTGCTGTACTGTACTCTACACTGCTGTACCCTGCTCTACTCTACTGTAGCCTACTGTACTGTACTGAACCCTATTCTACTGTACCCTACTGTACTCGACTCTGCGGTACTGTACCCTACTGTGCTCGACTCTGCGGTACTGTACTCTACTCTGCTGTACTCTATTGTACTGTACCCTACTGCAACAAACTGTAAGGATGTATGGAAGGATGCGACTGGAAGGATGTATGTAACACTGTGTGGCTATAATCAGCCCTGGGAGGACTTTAGTGCCGCGCAAAAGAAGAGCTTGACTTGCCGTTACCAAAGAGGCTGCAATTGCAAGGTGTGTGTGATGGGAATTAGTCATTACTGTACACCAATATACTGTACACCTTATACTTTACAGGCCATTTGCTTTGTTATTTAAAGATGCCTGCAATTAATTTAAAACAAATATTATGATTTATATTAAATAAAAGTGCTTACTGGTCACTTCTAAAAATGCAATAAAATAAACTACAAATGAATTATAGGGCTCCAAGTGTTCATTTCTTCTGCCGTTCATTTGTTACAAGTTTTTTAAACGAACAAAAGGTGTTATTGAAACCCAGAATGGTTCTGTGTTGTTGGCCCATGTGGTTGTTTCTAAATAGAACAGTTCCTGAAAAATGCCATCCTAAATCCTGGGGTGTGTTCAACAGCGCACAATGTAGAAAGTTCAGATGAATAACAAACTGTCTTCTCTGACAGGAAGAAAGGAATCATGTCGGCTCTAATGGCATTTCTATCAGCAACGTTCAACATTTGTCTACTGATCGTGGCCCTTTAGTAGTTTGGGTCCAAACCAGGGCTTTAGCTATGTAATGACATTGACCAAATTAAACCACTTTGATTCTTTCTTCCTTGCTTTATAAGAGAACATTATTCTTGGTGTATATTCTTCAGTGGATGAATATTCTGTTCATTCTTATGCACAATGGTATGTTCCTGTGCTAATAGAATTAGGAAACTGAGGATGTCTTGCAAACTGGTTGTTATACAATTGCCATATTCAGCCAGTTGGATTATTATTTGATTAGCACAGGAGTGGTAAAAGTGCCACACTGACTGACATCACTGGGTTGAATTCACTATAACTGCTTTATTCAATTGAATGGCTTCTCTGCTTATCTTACTACGGACAAAAATATTAAATTTCTCTGCAACGTAGATGGTAGACCTGGTTGATTTGGTTCACAGTGCAGGTTAGCGCTTCTCGTCAATCTTGTACTGAAGTCCACATTGCAGATGGGCACAGGCATAAAATCAGATTTTAAACTTCACTTTCACCACACTGCTAACCTTAAATTTCCGCAAATTTCCTTAATGAATTGTTATAATTTTGACTGTGCAGCTGGCCGAAGGGGAAATCGCCCAGGTCTGCCTCCAGGACAAGACTCATGACAAACATCAACCTGTTCAGTGTAATGTTTACAGTGGGTATTCATTCACCACCCCTTGGAGTTTTTTCTTTTTTTTTTAGCGGGATTGAAATCGATTTAGAAAAAAATAGGGATCCCCCCCCCAAAAAATACAGACAAATTAATAAAAAATAGGGATCCCCCCCCAAAAAAATACAGACAAATTAATAAAAAATAGGGATCCCCCCCAAAAATACAGACAAATGAATAAAAAATAGGGATCCCAACCAAAAAATACAGACAAATTAACAATAAATAGGGATCCCCCCCAAAATACAGACAAATGAACAAAAAATAGGGATCCCCCCAAACACTACAGACAAATGAACAAAAACTAGTTGTAAAGTATTAACTGCCTTTAGGCCTAAATTAGGTTAAGGGAAAGCATTTGGCTTAAATCACATAAATGACATGGACTGAAATAGTGGTTTACATGATTTTTGAGTGACTACCCTTCCTCTGTTCCTTATACATCTGCAAGGTTCCTCAAAGACCAGGGAGCATGTTGAAAGGCTTATAAAGAAGGGCCGTGATTGGTAGATGGGTAACAAAGTTAACAATTATGCTGTGGATTATGTATAACACCACCCAGACATAAAAGATAGTCATCTTTCTGAACTGAGCTTCAGGACAGGAAGGAAACTGCTCACGGGTGTCACCACAAGGCCAATGGGGATATTAAAATGACTACGGACTTCAATGGCTGTGATGGGAGAAAACTGAGGATGGATCAACATCGTAGTGAATCTACAATAATGACCTAAATGACAGTGAAAATAAAAATATTCCAAAACATGCAACAAGGCACTAAAGTAATACTGCAAAAACATCTTGAATGATCACACTTTTTGGTTTAAATGCAAAGCATTATGTTTGGGGCAAATCCAACAACATATCACTGAGTAACTGCCTCCTTATTTTCAAGCATGGTGGTGACTGCATCATGGTATGTGTATCCTTGACCTTGGCAAAGACTGGGGAGTTTTTCAGGATAAAAAGATACAGGATGGAGCTAATCACAGGTAAAATCCTAAAGAAAAACCTGCTTCAGTCTGCTTACACCAGACACTGGGAGAGGAATGCACCTTTCAGAAATACAAAAATCTATCAGTTTTGACTGAAATGTCCTTGAAAATTGCTGTCTAGCTAATATTGGTCAAATATTGCCCAATCTAGGTGTGCAAAGCTCTTAGAGACTTAGGGCTCTATTCAATCAGATCCTCTTTAGCCACCATACGCATAGCAGTTGTTTTGGCGGTGTCTGAGGTGGAACCGTGTTAGAGCTGTCAAATCCACAAGTGGCTCCTGGAATTATAGCTAAAACAGATATTGCCGTTGACTGCACGGGGTTGCATTAAGAGAAAAACCTGTAATCTTGTTTAAAAGTTTCAACCACCCCAAAATATCTCACTATAAAGAACACGTAGCCTATAAAACACTATATTACTACCATTATTACTGCCATCACCACAAATACTACTACTGCTACTTCACAATAAGTACTACTTCACAATAAATACTTCTAGACTAGCAAGCATACCACATTTACTTCAGTAAATGTACTTTTCTAGTTGTTTTAATACATTTCATAGGTGTTCTGATTAGACAAACTCTGTTCTCATTATGGCCCATATAAAACCGTTTTGCAACTGATGATGATGTCTTACCCTACACAGAGATTGATAAGGTCTGAAAGGGACATCCCCATTGGCCAAGCCTGCAGTCTTTCTTGGTAAACTGATGATTTTGGTAACTTGCCTGAAAAAGGGAAAATGGTTGTTTACACACAGAAATGCCAGAACTTGTCGGTCTCTTAATTAAACAACAGGAAAGAAGCTGAAAATCTAGTTTTCTGACAGTGTGTAGCACTACCTGGCATGCTTGCTAGCTTGTTATCACCCACATGAGGGCGAAGCTGGTGTGGTTAGGCTGGTTAGTTATCGCTAAATAGTGTATCTCGGCCGGAGTAATAGGATAAATGTGTCTCTGCTCGCCCTGACTAAAAGTTACACTTCCAGTGTAGCAGGCTTAAAAAAAACTATTTTGTGGTTTTCTGGAGAAGAAAACACTTGGGTCAACTCTAACCCTGTAAGCCTTAAAGTCCCTGCATCAGCTCTTGGACCAACGGGTTCTGAGACAGCTTCTACCCCCAAGTCATAAAACTGCCTAATAGGCATAAGACGACTAAATAGTCAATTAATTGGTGACTCGGACTACATGCATTGACCCTATCTTACAATGACTATATTCACACCCACACGACTCTAAATAAATACACAGTACACACTGTACACGCACACTGAACGCACACTCTCACACAAAACCCACACATGTTGACATACACAACACACACACACTTTTACACATCCTATACTGCTGCTACTCTGCTCTATATTTCACTATTATTATAATCTATCCTGATGCCTTGTCACATTACCCTGCCTTCATGTACATATCTACCTTAAATACCTTATTATTATCTATCCTGATGTCTAGTCACATTACCCTGCCTTCATGTACATATCTACCTAAAATACCTTATTATTATCTATCCTGATGTCTAGTCACATTACCCTGCCTTCATGTACATATCTACCTCAAATACCTTATTATTATCTATCCTGATGTCTAGTCACATTACCCTGCCTTCATGTACATATCTACCTTAAATACCTTATTATTATCTATCCTGATGTCTAGTCACATTACCCTGCCTTCATGTACATATCTACCTAAAATACCTTATTATTATCTATCCTGATGTCTAGTCACATTACCCTGCCTTCATGTACATATCTACCTCAAATACCTTATTATTATCTATCCTGATGCCTAGTCACATTACCCTGCCTTCATGTACATATCTACCTTAAATACCTTATTATTATCTATCCTGATGCCTTGTCACATTACCCTGCCTTCATGTACATATCTACCTCAAATACCTTATTCTTATCTATCCTGATGTCTAGTCACTTTACCCTGTCTTCATGTACATATCTACCTCAAATACCTTATTATTATCTATCCTGATGCCTTGTCACATTACCCTGCCTTCATGTACATATCTACCTCAAATACCTTATTATTATCTATCCTGATGCCTTGTCACATTACCCTGCCTTCATGTACATATCTACCTCAAATACCTTATTATTATCTATCCTGATGCCTAGTCACTTTACCCTGTCTTCATGTACATATCTACCTCAACTACCTTATTATTATCTATCCTGATGTCTAGTCACATTACCCTGCCTTCATGTACATATCTACCTCAAATACCTTATTATTATCTATCCTGATGCCTTGTCACATTACCCTGCCTTCATGTACATATCTACCTCAAATACCTTATTATTATCTATCCTGATGCCTTGTCACATTACCCTGCCTTCATGTACATATCTACCTCAAGTACCTTATTATTATCTATCCTGATGCCTAGTCACATTACCCTGTCTTCATGTACATATCTACCTCAAATACCTTATTATTATCTATCCTGATGCCTAGTCACATTACCCTGTCTTCATGTATGTACATAAATACCTTGTACCTCTGCACATTGATCTGGTACTAGTACCCCTGTATATAGCTCCATTCTTGTGTATTTTATTCCTTTTGTGTTACTATTTTCATAATAATTGTTTTACTCTGTTTTGTTGAGAAGGGCTCGTAATCAAGCATTTCACGGTAAAGTTGATCCCCGTTGTATTCAGCTCATGTGACGAATAACATTTGATTTGACTAGAAATGAATAGGAGTGTCTGACGCTCGGCAAAAGTATTTAGTATTTAGAGTATTCAGCAGCTCTTCTTCCTGGGATCCAAACAGGAACAAAACAATTACATCACAACAAAACAATTACATCACAACAAAACAATTACATCACAACAAAACAATTACATCACAACAAAACAACAGCCTACATCATAAATAAACCAATACATCATTCAATAAATTACTACGTTATTACTCTAATATTACACATTTACAATATATAATGTACAATACTACAATCTTAGTGTGTGTGTGTGTGTGAGAGAGAGTGTGTGTGTGTGTGTGTGTGTCTGTGCACGTGTGTCCTCACAGCACGTCAATACCTCTCACAAAGACAAGTTGTGATGCAGTCAATCTCTCCTCTACTAGATTGACATGCACGTTATTGATATTAGCCCTTTGTGTACATTTAAGGGGGAAGGGCACTCAAAATGTATGGCACTGAAATAAATGAATGATGATTGGCTGAAATTAATTGATAATAATAAGATTGTGGGAGCTGTTTTGGTTGAACAGTGCAGCTTATTACATTATCAATTAGTCTGGTGTTATAAAAAACATATGTGTTATGTCTTTACATTATCTGCCATATCGTGGATTGAGAGTTAGCTGTCTAATAGAACACAGCCTGTTCTTTAATGGATGCCTCTCTAACATAAACCAGGTAGAACTAAACATCATCTAAAACCCTAAACTTAATCTAAATACCTGAACCTCATCTAAAACCCTAAACCTCAACAAAAACCCTGAAACCTCATCTAAAACCCTAAACCTCATCTAAATCTTGTCATGAATAATGTGGTAATTGAGCAAGTTGAGGAGTCTAAACTGTGTGGTGTAATCATAGATTGAAATCTGAAATGGTCAAAACATGTTGATGCAACAGTAGCTAGATGGGGAGAGGTCTGACCTTGATAAAGGGGTGCTCTGCTTTCTTGATATCACATCAACAAAACACGTCCTACAGGCCCTAGTTTTATCACACCTGGACTACTGCCCAGTGATATGCTCAAGTACCACACAGAAGGACATAGGCAAATTACAGTTGGCCCAGAACAGTACAGTATGGCTGGCCCTTACCTTCCCTAAAGGAGCATCTTGGTTTCAAGGTCCTAGCTTTGAGAAAATAATCATCGTGAGGTATCAGTCAGTCACATGCAGGAACCACTGTTAACAAGAGATAATGAATGTCAATCATGCTTATATGACTTGTTTGTGTAGCATTATATAAGGACTGAAAGGTAATGCCTTAGTTTTCATCAAGCTTGGATTGAGTTTGTGAACCTCTCCGGCTGTGATAATAAAGAGTGATTCCTAAAATTGACTTCAAGTGTCCCTTCAATTTCCTCCACAATCTTGGCATCAGTGAAGGTCTGTGAGGGAACACTGGTGGCGCATTCCGTGTGACAGCGTGATGGAGATTCCTGTCTGACCAAAGACGACCTGGACCCGCCCAGACACGACTTTTACTGAAAGGTGCCCGGGGGAAGATACCTGATCCAGCAAACATCTGAGGGACACGTCTACTGAATTTCAGTAAGTCAACTGTCACGCCCTCACCATAGAGAGCTGTTTATTCTCTATATTGGTTGGGACGTGACAGTGACTAGGGTGGGTTATCTAGGTGATTAATGATCAATGTTGGCCTGGTATGGTTCTAAATCAGAGGCAGGTGTTTATCTGTCTCTGATTGGGGATCATATTTAGGCAGCCATTTCCCCATTGTGCTTTGTGGGATCTTGTCTAGGTATAGTTGCCTGTGAGCTCTACTTTGAGCTTCACGTTTAGTTTTTTTTGCTTTATTGTTTTTTCCTTTGAGTTTCTCTTCCAAATAAAAAGGATGGAAACATACCACGCTGCATCTTGTTCCTCTCCTTATAACGATCGCGACAGAAGATCCCAAAAACAACGGACCAAGCAGCGTGCCCAGGAGGAAAGCCAGCAGTGGAGGACATCGTGGAAGTGGGACGAGATTATGGCACGAGACAGAAGCCTGCCATGGAAGCAGGTGGAGGCAGCGAGGGAACAACAACGACAACACCGGGGTTCGCATCCACAGCGGAAGCCCGAGAGACAGCCCCCCAAAAATTGGTGGGGGCACACGGAGTGGTCGGTGACGCTGAGGGGTGAGTCAGAGACCGAGGAGGAATATTGGGACAGATTGAGCGAGGAGTGGGCGGTGAAAGTTGAGGGGAGTGAACCAGAAACTGTCAGTGAGTTGAGGGAGAATGTGGAGGAGAGAGAAATGAGAGTTATTGAATTGGAGGATGCAGGACATTTGCCCTAAGGAGCGTGTTATCGATTTAAAGCCACCTGAGTCAGCTCTCTGTACTCATCCTGAGAAGTGTGTTGAAGTTCTGGTACAAGTGATGCTGGCTATACGCACCAGGTCTCCACTACGCCTTCCCAGCCCAGTACGTCCTGTGCCAACTCCCCGTACTCGTCCTGAGAAGTGTGTTAAAGTTCCGGTACAATTGATGCCAGCTATACGCACCAGGTCTCCAGTGCGCCTTCAAAGCCCAGTACATCCTGTATCAACTCCTCGTACTCACCGTGTGAAGAGTGTCATCGTTCCGGTAGAATGTGTGCCAGTTCTACGCACTGTATCTCCAGTGCGCCTCCACAGCCCGGTACGTTCTGTTCCTGCTTCTCGCACTCTCCCTCAAGTGTGCCTTCCCAGTCAGGTATGTCCTGTACCTGCTCGTCGCAATTGCCCTGAGGTGCGTATCACCAGCCCGGTGCCACCTGTACCGGTCCCACGCATCAGACCTCCAGTGCGCCTCCACAGTCCAGTACGTCCTGTGACTCCTCCCCGCACTCGCTCTGAGGTGCGTGTCAACAGCCCGGTGCCACCTGTACCGGCCCCACACATCAGGCCTCCAGTGTGCCTCCACAGTCCAGTACGTCCTGTGCCTCCTCCCCGCACTCGCCCTGAGTTGCATGTCACCAGCCCGGTGCCACCTGTACCGGCCCCACGCATCAGGCCTCCAGTGCGCCTCCACAGTACAGAGCTTCCGGCGACAGTTCCCAGTCCAGAGCTTCCGGTGACGTTTCACAGTCCGGAACCCCCGGCGACGTTTCACAGTCCGGAACCTCCTGAGACGGCCCACGGTCCGGAACCTCCTGAGACGGCCCGCGGTCCGGAACCTCCTGAGACGGTCCACGTTCTGGAACCTCCTGAGACGGTCAAAGGTCTGGAACCACCCAGAGACGGTCAGCAGTCCTGAGCCTCTAGCGACGGTCTGCGGTCCAGAGCCTCCAGTGACAGTCTGCGGTCCAGAGCCTCCACTCTCCCACTGGGTGAAGGCGTCTTTGCTGAACCTGGCAGGTGGACCTGGGCACTGTTTGATCCCAGGTGATCTCGTGGTGGTCAAAGACTTCAGGAGAAAGAGTTGTCAGGACCCCTGTGGGAGGGTCGTACCAAGTTCTTCTAACCACACCCACTGCGGTGAAGGTGAGAGAGATGCCTGGATCCACGTGTCACACTGCAGATGATCCAGGAGAAGATGGGGCCTCGCCAATTACGGTGGTGCAGTGTGGCCCCCTGCATTAGCACAGGAGTGCTAATTAGTACAACGGTACAAGTACTGTATCATCGCCAACCGGCATGAAGGCAGTCAAATTAGACTTCTCCAAGCACTGATGCTGCTGATGGTCATTAGTAGACTACCAAACTTGCTAACTGCCTGGTACTCTGCAATATATTGTCCCTCTAATCACTCTGACATCAATGCAAGTGTAATCGAAAATCTAATCAAACACTTCATGAGAGCCCATGAGCTCATGTTACACAACATTTCTATAGGATATACAGTTGCACATGAAAACATGTAATGGCCTCTATTAAAAAGAGGAGGTTCCCATCAGGTTTCTATAGGTTAGGTCTACTGTATTTATTTCTCAACTTTCCTAATATCAAGCAATAATTAAGCACTTTGCTTATCTTTACAACAGGAGTATAGCCTACCTGGCTGGCATGAAAATGGACGACAGGAAAAGCGTCCTCCATTTGCTATTTAAGTGAACTCACTACAGTAATGGTCCAGGTTACAAAGTGGCTCAGTGACTTGTGTTTGCATCTCAAAGTGAAAAAACCTATTTGCATGTTCTTCACAAAGAGGGCAACAACATATGCTATTGAACCAGATGTATATGTGTCAGGCGAGAAACTCCAGGTGGTATCTGATTGTAGGTACCTTGGCATCATACTTGATTCCAACCTCTCTTTTAAAAAGCATGCGAAAAAGGTCATTCAGATAACCAAATTCAACCTAGCTAAATCTTGTGCAATACACCGACGCATGTCTTGTATTCAAGATCCTAAATGGCCTGGCTCCCCCTCCACTCAGTATTTTTGTTAAACAAAAAACCCAAACATATGGCAGCAGATCCACAAGGTCTGCCATGAGAGGTGACTGTATAGTTTCCTTATGCTACGTCTTGCTTGTCCTATGTTGCTCTGTCTGTATGCTACGTCTTGCTTGTCCTATGTTTCTCTGTCTGTACGCTACGTCTTGCTTGTCCTATGTTGCTCTGTCTGTATGCTACGTCTTGCTTGTCCTATGTGGCTCTGTCTGCATGCTACATCTTGCTTGTCCTATGTTGCTCTGTGTGTGCTCACTGCTCAATGATTGTCTATATTGTAATTGTTTTCAATAATCTGCCCAGGGACTGCGGTTGAAAATTAGCCGGCTAGTTAAAACCGGCACTTTTACTGAAACGTTGATTAATGTCCACTGTCCCTGTAAAAATAAAATAAACTCAAACTCAAGTGCAGAGATGTATTTTTTCCCCTGACCTTGTTTCGAAACAGGTGCATGAAAATGGTCTAAATCAAAACTAATGTCACACATATATTTAGTATATGTAAAGACAAGATCAAATCAAGAATAGTCTGATGGGTGACAATATTAGCCTATCACTTGTGAATTATTTATTATCACTTGTGAATGATGCCCAGCTTAAGGCAAGAACCAATACCTTTTTTTTTGGGGGGGGGGGGGGGGGCTTTTTTGATTCATAGTCGCACACCTCATGTAGTTGTCACGAACATTATAAGGAGTGGACCAAGATGCAGCATGGTATGTTTCCATCCTTTTAATTAGGAAGAGAAAAACTAAAAGACCAAAAACAATAACGCGCACTAACAAAATGTACCGCTGATACTGGCACCACTGGCAACTATACCTAGACAAGATCCCACAAAGCACAATGGGAAAATGGCTACCTAAATATGATCCCCAATCAGAGACAACGATAATCAGCTGCATCTGACTGGGAACCATACTAGGCCAACATAGAAATATAATTAACCTAGATACCAACCCTTAATCGAACTAACCAACATAGAGAATAAAAGCTCTCTATGGTCAGGGCGTGACAGTAGTAGCCTAGCACATAGGCCTATATATTTTGATAAGGTTTGTATCACAACTAAAGTGGCCCAAAAATGTCTAAAATTAAGCACATTAATTCGCTTTACAACGAGTGTAGAGCCTAACTGGAATACATACTGTATGCAGCGCGTGAGTTTCAAGATTGGGGAAGATCATTTCACCATAAAAATGCACCTTTATAATAAAAGCTTTAAACGCATAAATGCATTTGTGGTCACTTTTAAGAATTGTGTTTTCCGCTAATGGAACGTTTGCGCTTAAAGCATACTGCCGTGTGCACATTGCTGCACTTATAATGTGAATAAATAGCCTAATAGTTTATCAACATTTAAGCAAAACACTCTGATGTGCTGGGTCAGCCTCATTGCGTAAAAACGTTGTTTTATTTATGCTTGTGGTAGTACTGATTTGGGATCTATATCGCATTCCACAACTGTCCCAGACTATGTTTGGAATATTTATGTCTAGCACAGAATAGAATAGGTAAACTGTTGTACTATGGGGGATAGTAGATTGACAAAGGCTAGTGCTTTTGCTGTTCGTTAGGCCTACTCATCTTGCTGGCTGACGAAAAGTAAATGTGGACAGTTGTTCCAATATCTTCAATATGCACCTCGGAATTGGATAAGGACGTGAACAGTTGCGTCCCCGATGTGTCTGTCTTCGCCTGTATCCTGTGAGAAAGACCCGATCATTTGATGGAGAGCCGTGTGAATGAGAGGTGCTTAAGAGCGGGCAGCATTTAGGGAGAAGGGCTGTAAAAGACATGGATATTTTAGGGTGCATTATGGCCACACAAAGGGGATGCCTCTGGGAAATTTAAGGCATTATCTATAGCTTCTCAAATTGTGAACGAGAGAGTGACGAAGTGTTTACAGCCTGCGCAACAAAACAAAGCAGATCTCATGCCTTTCAAGCGACTTTTTTCAAATCATCATTAGAGTTGCATCATGCAAGCTTACAATTTATTAAAAATCAAAACATATAGCCCAACGTTTGTTGAACAACTACAGTTTCATTAATACCTCTAAATTAAGTATATAGGAGTACCTATTTCTTTGTTGACCGCTCAAGACAGAATAGCCGCACGTGCGCACTCAAATCGTTTGGAGAAAATATCCTTTCTATTTTATTCAGCTTTGTTAAATTTGATTCTTTATACTATAAAATAATATAAAATAATGCCACGGAATTCTAAGCAAATCTTGTCTGCTAAATGAACTAGTGCAGCCCACAACCATATGGCATAGCCAGATCAGGACCTGACATAAGGACAACTCAGTATGCTGCACTGTTCTTCTGAAATAGACTAAATGTTCTTAATTTCATGTTACTTTAGACCTATCTAAAATAAATGATGTATTTAATGTGAAGGTGTAGCCTATATTACATGGATGTATTATGCTTTTTCTAATGTAAATGTTCAAAGAGCTGTGGCTTGTAGGCTATATGTGGAAGCCAGGAGATGGTGAATGTGTTCATGTTAATTAAGTTAACTCGTTAACAATGCCCTCCAAACATGGCAACTTTCTCATTATTGTTTTATTTTTAAAAGCAGAACATTGTTTGAGAGTGATCTGTGTGTATTATCAGTAGTGGTTGAGGGTTTCCCTGCAAGAAAGAGTAGAAGGGTCCTAGTTGAAAGTAATAAAGACAATCAGTTGACGTCCAATTTCCTCAGTGTTGACAGTATGTGTTATTAGTGGCTTTCAGATAGCACTCTAATAATGCAATATTTGAGTAATTGGAAGAATCTAAGGTTTCAATACAAGGCCACATGATGAACAGAGAGAGGGATTGAGCCTTGGGACTGATATTAAATGAAAGGCTGCCATCTGGTGTTTAGGGTAAAAGATACACCTGCTTGTGTTAAGAGCTATGGAAACAATGATTAAACATTGAGAGATTTATTTACCTCTGAGTCTACGGATCCCTTGTGTATGTGTGTGTGTTTTTTTAATAGATTCACTCCTGTTGATAGAAGTACAAACTTGCCTGTAGATTTGACCTTCATTATGATGATAGTATTTCCATAAATTAAATTGTGTAATGAAGCATGTGTGTAACTGATTGACTTACTAGAATTAAGGGTTTGAAAGGATAAACTATCTGGTTTTATATGTTGATTTAACTTACTTTAATAGAAGTATTGCGATAGAACCTCATTTGATAGTTTAAGCCATAAATTAATGATTACCTTAAAATGTTACAATCGTTACCACAGAAGTGGTAAAAGGGGTGAGCGTGAGGGAACATTTTATTATCTGCAGAGATAGCCTTGAATTGGACACAGCATTCCTCTCACTCTATCTTGCTTCGTGCAGTTGACTGTGACCTCTTCAGACCAATTGACAGTACGCCCAGAACATTGCAAACGCAACACAGTACGCCCAGAACCAAAAGGATTATCTCAGTTTCAAGGTCTCAGCTTTGAGAGAAGAAGCCTTGTGAGGTGTCACTCAGTCACATGCAGGAACCACTGTTAATAATAAATAATGTAAATTGTTCTTATATGACTTGTTTGTGTAACATTACATAAGGACTGAAAGGGAACACCCTTGGCAGAGTTTTCATCAAGCTTGGATTGTGAACCTCTCCAGACATCATAATAAAGAGTGATTCATTTCATATTGACATCAGGTGTCCCTGGTGTTGAATTTCCACCACGCCATGCAAATAAACTGATATCTCTAGCTTAAACAGACAGATTTTGATAGAGATTTGTGTATTATGACAATTAGATTTCCAAGGGGCGTGGTCATCAATTGAAACGTTCTTTAAGGTGTAGGCTGCTACAAAATATGTTCCACACCCGACCAACATGACCTGTGATTTCCGTGAATCTGATTGATCAAGGAGGTGGCACCACAGGACCCAGAGTGTTTTTTTTCTTCTCCTGCTCTAGTGATTTCTATTTTACTGAAAACAACAACAATGTAAGTAATTCTAGTAGGCGTAGCCTAAAACAGATATGTCTGGTTCATCCCCATTGTTTAAGTGAAAGACGGACAGTTTATGACATGTATGGCAGCCGGGCATGTTGAGCCTGCTGTGTGGTTGTCCCATTAGGCAGATTATTTTTAAAACTGAAAACACCCGAACTGTAAGTCATTTCAGTAGGAGCTTCGCAAAATAAATATTTTTTACCTGTTACACTGGAAGTGTAACTTTTAGTCAGGGCGAGCAGAGCGTGAACCACTTTATCCTGCTACTCCAGCTGAGATACACTATATAGCGGTAACTCACCTAGTCATGCTAGCTTCGCCCTCATGTGGGTGCTAACAAGCATGCTAAGCAGTGTTAGGTATCAACAGCCATTGTCAACCAATCAAGTAGGGGTTGGAAGCTCTGGTGAGGTTCGATTGGTTACGCAAACAATATCACCAAATATTTGCTTGATGATCAGCTTTGCCCAACTTTAGTCCCGCCCTGTTCAGCTCCCTCTCCCATGCTCGCATCTCCCAATGGTCCCTGGCCACTCTGCTTCTCACTGCTTTACTTTCATTGAAAATGAATGGGAAGCTGTTGTTTCACCATGTGATACAGTCTCTAGTGTATACGACCTGTCAGACGTGAGCTGCACGTTGAAATCTTGAAATCACGCTCTGCAAAAGTTTGTAGTATGTGTCCGATGTAGCAGGCCAGAAAAACAGATTCTCTGCTTCCTCCCTGTCGTTTAATTAAGGGACCGACAAGTTATGGCATTTCTGCGTGTAAACAACTATCGGGTTAGTGACCATAATCTTCAGCAACCATAAAATACTGCTGATTTGGCTGATGGGAAGGTGCCTTTCAGACCTTAAAGTCAATCTCTGTGTGTAGGGTGTGACATAGTGATGAATCAGTAGCAGAATGGTTTTATATGGGCCATGGTGGCCTTTTCTAATCAGGTCACACAGATTTAAACTCCTGGAAAAACTCCTGGCCCTTTAGGGAGAATGAAAACCCTGTCATACTGCAGCAACCTTTCTCATATGAATTATATTTTAAAACTGGAATAACAGGGGAGTTTCCCTTACACAGACACAGAGACAACTGTGAATAGACAATACAACTAACAGGACAGAGTTTGTTTTATGCAGTGTTGCATCATGTAGGCCCAGGGATAGAAATGGCCTGTGTCCAAAATCGTTAAATTCCATCCCTGTGTATTCATACCACTTGACTTATTCCACATTTTGTTGTGTTATAGTCTTAATTCAAAATGTATTACATTTATGTTTTTTCTTCACCCATCTATACAGAATACCCCATAGTGAAAACCCGTTTTTACATAAGTTTTCACACCCCTGAGTCAATATTTTGTAGAAGCAATTTTGGCAGCGATTACAGCTGTGAGTATCTCTGGGTAAGTCTCTAAGAGCTTTCCACACCTGGATTGTACATCATTTACCTATTATTATTTTCAAAATGCTTCAAGCTCTGTCAAATGTGTTGTTGATCATTGCTAGACTATTTTCAAGTTTTGTCAATGATTTTCTAGCAGATTTAAGTCAAAGCTGTAACTCGGCCACTCAGGAACATTCACTGTCTTCTTGGTAAGAAAATCCAGTGTTGATTTGGCCTTGAATTTTAGGCTATTGTCCAGCTGAAAATAAAATGAATCTCCCAGTGTCAGGTGGAAAGCCTGTGCTGTGCTAAATTTGGTTTCTTTTTTTTTATCCCAAAAACTCCTCAGTCCTTAATGATGACAAGCATACCCATAACATGATGCAACCACCATTATGCTTGAACATATGTAGAGTGGTACTCAGTAGTGTATTGTATTGTATTTGCCCCAAATGTAACACTTTGTATTCAGAACAAAAAGTGAATTGCCTTGTAACATTTTTAGAATAATTACTTTATTGTAAAATGGATGCATGTTTTGGAATATTTTTTATTCTGTACAGGGTTCCTTCTTTTCACTCTGTCAATTAGGTTAGTATTGTGGAGTAACTACAATGTTGACCCATCGTCAGTTTTCTCTTATCACAGCCATTAAACTCTGTTGCTGTTTTAAAGCCACCACTGGCCTAATAGTGATTAAAGTCACCACTGGCCTAATAGTGATTAAAGTCACCACTGGCCTAATAGTGATTAAAGTCACCACTGGCCTAATAGTGATTAAAGTCACCACTGGTCTAATAGTGATTAAAGTCACCACTGGTCTAATAGTGATTAAAGTCACCACTGGTCTAATAGTGATTAAAGCCACCACTGGCCTAATAGTGATTAAAGTCACCACTGGCCTAATAGTGATTAAAGCCACCACTGGCCTAATAGTGATTAAAGCCACCACTGGCCTAATAGTGATTAAAGCCGCCACTGGTCTAATAGTGATTAAAGCCTCCACTGGCCTAATAGTGATTAAAGTCACCACTGGTCTAATAGTGATTAAAGTCACCACTGGTCTAATAGTGATTAAAGTCACCACTGGTCTAATAGTGATTAAAGTCACCACTGGCCTAATAGTGATTAAAGCCACCACTGGTCTAATAGTGATTAAAGTCACCACTGGCCTAATAGTGATTAAAGTCACCACTGGTCTAATAGTGATTAAAGTAACCACTGGTCTAATAGTGATTAAAGTCACCACTGGCCTAATAGTGAAATCCCTGAGCGGTTTTCTTCCTCTCCGCCAACTGAGTTAGGAAGGATGACTGTATCTTTGTAGTGACTGGGTGTATTTTTTTTATTTTTTTTATTTTTTATTTCACCTTTATTTAACCAGGTAGGCAAGTTGAGAACAAGTTCTCATTTACAATTGCGACCTGGCCAAGATAAAGCAAAGCAGTTTGACAGGTACAACAACACAGAGTTACACATGGAGTAAAACAAACATACAGTCAATAATACAGTATAAACAAGTCTATATACGATGTGAGCAAATGAGGTGAGATAAGGGAGGTAAAGGCAAAAAGGCCATGGTGGCAAAGTAAATACAATATAGCAAGTAAAACACTGGAATGGTAGATTTGCAATGGGAGAATGTGCAAAGTAGAAATAAAAATAATGGGGTGCAAAGGAGCAAAATAAATAAATAAATAAAATACAGTAGGGAAAGAGGTAGTTGTTTGGGCTAAATTATAGGTGGGCTATGTACAGGTGCAGTAATCTGTGAGCTGCTCTGACAGTTGGTGCTTAAAGCTAGTGAGGGAGATAAGTGTTTCCAGTTTCAGAGATTTTTGTAGTTCGTTCCAGTCATTGGCAGCAGAGAACTGGAAGGAGAGGCGGCCAAAGAAAGAATTGGTTTTGGGGGTGACTAGAGAGATATACCTGATTGATTGATATTGATACACCACCCAATGTATATTTAATAACTACACCATGCGCAAAGGGATATTCAATGTCTGCTTTTTCTCCCATCTACCAATGGGTGCCCTTCTTTGTCATGCATTGGAAAACCTCCCTGGTCTTTGTGGTTGAATCTGTGTTTGGAATTCACTGTTTGACTGTGGGACCTTACAGATAATTGTATGTGAGGGGTACAGAGATGAGGTAGTCATTCAAAAATCATGTTAAACACTATTATTGTACACAAAGTGAGTCCATGCAACTGATTATCTGACTTGTTAAGCACATTTTTACTACTGAACTAATGAGTGCTTGTTTCCTTGGAAATGGGTGTGTTTGAATAGACTCACATTAACAGCTTCATATGACTTAGCATGCTAGCTCCATCCTGGTGGGACAGTGGACTATTTCCATGGATAGAGAACAGAAGATTCAACGACAAAAAATGAATTCCAAAGCAAATGAATTTCCATGTGTCCTGTCTGTGCTTAGAGTTGGAAACAGTCAACCCAAACTAAGCTAGCAGTATTATTAAAAGTCTTATGTGAAACATGTTCTCAGAATGTTATTGAATTATCTTCAAATAACCTATACTTTCTGTTAATAGAACATTAATAAAACTACCCAGGAAAACTTTAGAACCATAGTAAAACATTTTCAGTTTTCACTTCAGCTCTCAGAATGTTTAAAAAACAATACGTTTTACCAGTCAGGAAACTGAGGGCTTTGTTCCCAGAACAGGTGAAGTTTTCACTTCAGCTCTCAGAATGTTTAAAAAACAATATGTTTTACCAGTCAGGAAACTGAGGGCTTGTTCCCAGAACCAATGGGAAACCAAAAACCTGCATTCCCACAACCAAATGTGCTAGTTGGGAGGCTTTCAAACAGCACTTCACACAAACAGATTGTATTTTTGGTGCGCATAGAATGGTATCATGAGTGCATTCAACTGTATGTTCTGTTGCTATTTTTCTTCACAATATGACTCAGATAGGCTCATTCTGTTCAGGACAACCCAGGCTACAGCGGATGTCATCCCTGTGGATTAAAAAAAGAGATCATCAACATTGATACGGTAAATTACATACATTTTTAAATATAGAAATGTGTGTGGTTAGCTTGTATGACATTAAAGTGGTATTTATTATAATCCTTAATGTCGTATCTTTCATAACACATTGACTCCTCTCAATTTAACGCATTTCCCTCACTCAGACAACAACAAATGTGCAAAAGTAGCCCAACTAGAGGGAGGGATGGTGTTATCTTCTTGTCTCTTGTGGTGCTCAAGTTTAACGGCTGTCAGTCAAAACAAATACCAGTGCTGTGAAGTGGAGAACCTGAGCTCTTATGTTATGTATAGCGTGTTACTGTACTTATCAACAACAACAATCTGCCATTTTCATCTCATATATGGGGTGACAGGGGCAAGTGAACTGAGCAGTTGGGCAAATTGAGCCTGCTCGGAAATTTCCCGAGGTGTTTTTTTTTTTTTTTTTTACTGAAACTACAACTTTAAGGAATTCCAGTAGGCTTAGCCAATTTCTTTCTATTGAACCTTTATTTAACTAGACAAATCAGTTTAAGAACAAATTCTTATTTACAATTACGGCATACCCCTAGCCCTGATAATGCAGTGCCTAAGATCGCTCCGGAGCCCCCAAAAAACAAAAACCGAGCTTTCAGTTTCATTCACAATTTATGGCATTTATGGCAGCCGGGCATGTTGAGCCTGGTCTGCGGTTGTCTCGTTAGGCGGAGGATTATTTTTTAATTGAATGGTTACTGTTCTGGAGTAATAGAATGCTCAGCCTACCACCGGCTGGGTTCTGGCTGGAGGAGGAGCTCACAGCCTGCAATAAATAGCGGATGATTACGTTGAAGGGAAAATATTTCGAAGAGTTATCCATCGGTCTGGGAACAGTCTCGAAGGAAATAGAGTCCAGTGTACTTTACGCCTCACGCTTTCATTCGTCAAATCCTTTTGTGATATTTTGGCGACCCCGTAATTCGATTCCAAATGACTCGGTATGTAAGCAGCTGTTTCATTACTCTGGTCGTTCTGTTCCTTTGGCGGGTCGAAGACATCGCAGACGCTTGCAGATGCCTCCCTCAGCATCCTCAACAGGCTTTTTGCAATGCAGAAATCGGTAAGGCAATTTGGGAACATTTTACTTTTCAGGTGAGAGCTATCAATACGCAACATGAGAACACTTTATGGATTGTCTGTGGTCGTAGGCTTAATGATCATGTCCAAATCATTTATACTATCTACATCTTCTCACAGTTATTTACGTAGTTAAGTAGGCGACAGACAGTAAGATGGTTTACAGCCAGGACTCTCCAACCCTGTTCCTGGAGAGCTGCCTTCCTGTAGGTTTTCAAGCCAACCCCTAGTTGTAATGAACCTTGTTCTGTTTATCAACCAGTTAATTATTAGAATTAGGTGCGCTAGCTTAGGGTTGGAGGAAACCTACAGGACTGCAGCTCCCCAAGAACAGGATAGAGCCCTGCTACACTATTTTGCTTAAGGTATGAAGTGTGCCTACAAATTAATTATTTGAGATGTATGTGTTTACATAACATTAAGGATACCTGCTCTTTCCATGACATGGACTGGCCAGCTGTAAACTATGATCCCTTATTGATGTCACCTGTTAAATCCTCTTCAAACAGTGTAGATTAAGGAGAGGCAGGTTAAAGAAGCCTTCTACACTGTTCTCTCTCCATATCACCCTTAAACCATCAGTGTGACTGACTAGTATACCGGAATAGATTTCAATAACGTTAGATAAACCATGTCTCCCTCTTCTAGTGATCAGGGCGAAGGTGGTTGGAAAGAAAGCGGTGTCTAACGCCATCAAGTATGACATCGAACAGATCAAGGTATGATTCTCCTTTTTTTTAAGTGGTTCTATAAAATGTATGTTTCTAAATGGTAATGTAATTATTCAGTCGCTCTTCCTACTGGTCCTAGACTATGGTGACATCCCCTATGAGCTCAGCTGCTACTTCGTTAAAGATATCACTACATGCTCTACCAGAGTTGGTTGGCCCTTTAACTAAGACTTCCACTGCCTGACATCATTAGTAAGACATAAGTTAGCCATGCCTGAGACTGGTAACTGGAAGTTCCTTATGGAGTAAGGTAAACTAGCTTTTATTGTGTCTTTTTTGCACCTGATTTGTGGAGCCTTGTTAAAATATTTTACATTTTGGAAGAAAATGCATACAAAAAAAGCAGGAAGCTGGTCTCATTTCAGAGTTTCTTATTTTGAGTTCTTTGTTTATTTTATAATTCAGGGCTCATCTGTAAAATAGATCTGGGTTAAATAATGATTGCTTGCACATTACAGATCTGTTGACATTAAAGGGTAAAGACTGACAGTGCCTGAGTGCTGCAGTCAGTGAGGTTCCAAACTATATATGTAGCTGGTTGACAGATCTTCCTTTCTCTCCTTGTGATTGGCTAGATGTTCAAAGGTTGTGACCAGGTTATCCACGCCATCTTCACTTACACCACTTCGTGCAGCATGACTCTAGAAATCAACAAGGAGTATCTCTTCACAGGTGCGGTTCTCACTACGTTACCCAAGTTCAATAGCCAGCACTGGTTAACCCTATCAGTCCTGAGACCCCAGCAGAGATCAGCTCTTCATTTATCTGCATGTTCAGCCCTGACTTTTTGCCTTAGTGTTTTACCATTTTTCTTTCCAGGACAACCAGGGCTACAAGTAAACCACAAAAGAAGTTGACAAACGGTTACATGCGTTTTATTAATAAATGTTAACATGAGGCAAATACTAGCTAAAAATGAATTTATATGAATGCTGTACGTACAGAAATGGTTTGCTCGGTGATAAATGAATATCCAGTTAATCAGTGACAACTGTTAGTTTGTAAACAGCTATGTAAGCGTATTACATTACTAAAGACATTATGTTCTCTGATTTCCTACCTTCTCTGGAGAGGAACCCCGTTACCTTCATGACTCTTGATTAGCTTGTGAGTGTCATAGACTAAAACATGTTACATGTTCGTGAGTCTCGGCTTTTCATAAATTACTTAACAAAAAGATAATCCAACAATTCCAAAGATTGTACTTTGTTACAGTTCGTATAGTAAGGAAATCGGTCAATAGAAATATATTAATTAGGCCTTTATCTAGGGATTTCACATGACTGGGAATAAAGATATGCATCTGTTGGTTGCAGATGTACGTTTACAAAAATGTAGGGCCGTCTGTATCTGATGTTCCAACCATTTTCCCTGTGCAGCGCAACACATCTCCTTCGCTTAGTAGTTTAGACTGTTGAATGTTGTCTCGTTCCTCTTCAATGGCTGTGAAGTTGCTGGATATTGGCAGGAACTGGAACATGTTGATCCAGAGCATCCCGAACATGCTCAATAGTGTCTTGAGTATACAGGGTATGGGAGAACTGGACATTATCAGCTTCCAGGAATTGTGTGAAGATCCTTGCGCCATGGGGCTGTGCATTATCATGCTGTAACATGAGGTGATGGAGGTGGGTGAAAAGTATCGCTGTGCATTGAAATTGCCATTGATAAAATGCAGTGTTCATTGTCCGTAGCATATGTCTGCCCATAGCGTAACCTCACTGCCTCCATGGGGCACTCTGACCACAACGTTTACATCAGCAAATCGCTTGCACACAATGCCATACACGTGGTCTGCCGTTGATCGGTTTGGAGGTACTGCTAAATTCTCTAAAATGGGGGTGGCTTATGGTAGAGAAATTAGCATTCAATTCTCTGGAAACCGCTCTGGTGGACATTCCTGCAGTCAGTATGCCAATTGCACGCTCCCTCTACTTGAGATCTGTGGCGTTGTGACAGAACTGTGCATGTTATTGTCCCCAGCACAAGGTGCACCTGGATAATGATTATTCTGTTTAATCAGTTTCTTGATATGCCACACCTGTCAAGTGGATGGATTATCTTGGTAGAGAAGTGCTCACTAACATGGATGTAAACAAATTTGTTCACAATTTGAGGTAAATAAGCTTTTTGTGTGTTTGGATAATTTCTGCCATCTTTTATTTTGGCTCATGAAACATGGGATCAACACATTACATGTTGCGTTTTTATATTTTTGTTCAGTGTAAATGCATGAGACGGACACAACAATGTGACAAGTTCAAGGGGCTTAGACTTTCTATAGGCACTGTAAATGTATACAACTAATGCATTAGTTAATACGTGTGTGTACACTTATGATGATAAATCTGTTCTGGGCTGCATCAGTGTCTTCATGCTCCAGGGTGATGTATCCTAACCATTAGTGGAGCAAATGCTAAACTGAGCCAAGATCAGCATCTAGGGGCAACTGTACCCTACACCATGTTTTCCCCACAGTACAATGACTATCTATATATCTTGTCTGTCTGTAGGCAAGCTGAAGACTGGAAGGATGTCTATAACACTGTGTGGCTATAATCCGCCCTGGGAGGACTTGAGTGCTGCACAAAAGAACAGCTTGACTCACCGCTACCAAAGCGGCTGTGATTGCAAGGTGTGTGTGTGTGCTGGGAATTATAGTAATTACTATATACCAGTTTAGTTCAATAGTTACATGGCACATTTTCTTCAAGGGAGTATACTATTCTGGTCACATTTGCAAATGCTTGAGTATTGGGGTAATGGACAGTCAGTGATCTTGGTCTTATCTCTCTACTCTGACCCACAGATCATCCACTGCACTTCCCTCCCCTGTCCAATCAGCACCTCGGATACATGCCTGTGGACAGACTTGGGAACCGACAATGGCCAAAACCTTGCCTGTATCAAGAGGCAAGATGGGTCCTGTGCCTGGTACAAGGGGATAGCACTACCCAAGAAGTAGTTCCTGGATATTGGAGACTCCTAAACTCTACAGGCCATCCACTCACTGCTCAGTGACTAAAGATGCCTGCAATTAATACATGAGTAAACACACCTACAAATGCAAGTTGTTGTGATTTTTAAATTGTTTACTGGTCACTTCTACAAGTGCAATTTAAAATAAACATATATAGCACTCAAGCTAATTTCTTATGTCATTCATTTGTCACTTGTTTTTAAACTGGAACCAAAGGTGTTATTGAAACCCCAAATCGTTTTCGATATGCTTGTCTGTAAATGGAACAGTGTTCCTGAAATACCATAAAGCCTGGGATGCATTGAACAGGGTGTAATGTATAAATTTCAGATGGTATGTTCTATACATGAATAACAGTGTCTTCTGACATGAAAGGAATCATGTCGGTTTGAATGGAATCTCTCTCTAACATTAAACATTTGTCTACTGAATGTGGCTCTTCAGCAGTTTGGGGTCTAAACCAAGGCTTCAGCATTGTAATGTCATTGACCAAATAAAGCCACTTAGCTTCTTTCTTCCTTGCTTTATAAGTCGGCTAATGTTGTCCTTCAGTGGAATAAATGTTCTGTACATTTCAATAATTTAGCAGACGCTGTTATTTAGAGCCACTTAAAAAAAAAATCACCTTACTGGACCCAAGTGGGAATAAAACCCACAACCCTGGTGTTGACAGAACCCTGCTCTACCAACTGAGCCACGTGTCCAACCCTATTGACAAAACCCTTTGATTTATTGGCAATGGAGATGGTAAACTTGGCTGCTGTGGTCCACAGTGAAGGGTAGTGGTTTTTGTCATGACTCTTGTTCTGGAGGCCACACTGCATATGGGCACAGTCATAAAATCTGAATTTAAACAACTTAACCTCAACTTCTAATACATATGAATATTTACTGGTCATCTAATTGCAGAGAACATATACATTTTGGCCAGCTTTTCTTGTTAAGATTGTATTACAAGGTATGCTATATGTGTAAGATATACTAACATGGCATATGCAGCTGTAGGTTTTAAACTCCATTCTAGGCTGTTACATTTCTGTAAAGAGTTTGTCTATCGGGAGTGAGTTTCCGTTAAAATGATACCAGCGCTCTGCTTTAGACGTTCCATGCCCGACCCACACAACCTGTGATTTCCTTGAATCTGATTGGACAGAGGTGCCACCACAGGTCCCATAGTGGCGGGGCAATTATTTTTATCCTGATTGTAACAAAGTTCAGGTTTGCCCCCCCCAACATTTTTTTTATTGTAATTTACACCAGATATGTGTTTTTAGAAGGTCAGTTGTATTAGTATGCTTGTCCCTGGAGCAAATTGGAGGCAAGTGCCATGTACAAGGGCACACAGACTGCTCAGTTATTCCAACCAGCAATATTTTGGTTACTGGCCACACTAACCACTAGGCCAGTGTTCCCAACAGTACACATTTGTTGTAGACTGTCAGGAAGTCCTGGATCCAGTTGCAGAGGGAGGTGTTTAGTCCCAGGGTCAGCTTAGAGATGAGCTTTGTGGGCACTATGGTGTTGAACACGGAGCTGTAGTCAATGAGCAGCATTCTCACAAATGTGTTCCTTTTGTCCAGGTGGAAAAGGGCAGTGTGGAGTGCGATTGCGTCATCTGTGGATCTGTTGGGGCGGTATGCGAAATGGAGTGGGTCTGGTGTAACCGGAATGATGCTGTTGATGTGAGCCATGACCAGCCTTTCAAATCACTTCATGGCTACTGATGTGAGTGCTACAGGGCGGTAATCATTTTGGCAGGTTACCTTCGCTTCCTTGGGCACAGGGATTTTGGTGGTCTGCTTGAAAGATGTAGGTATTACAGACTCAGTCAGGGAGAGATTGAAAATGTCAGTGAAGACACTTGCCAGTTGGTCAGCGCATGCTTTGAGTACACGTCCTGGTAATCCGTCTGGCCCCGCGGCTTTGTGAATGTTGACCTGTTTAAAGATCTTGCACACATCGGCTACCGAGAGCGTTATCACACAGTCGTCTGGAACAGCTGGTGCTCTCATGCATGCTTCGGGGTTGCTTGCATCGAAGCGAGCGTAAAAGGCATTTAGCTAGTCTGGTATAATTTCATAGAAGTGTCCGGATTAGTGTCCCGCTCCTTGAAAGTGGCAGCTCTAGCCTTTAGCTCGATGCGGATGTTGCCTGTAGTCCATGGCTTCTGGTTGGGATATGTACTTACTGTCACTGTGGGGACGATGTCGTCGATGCACTTATTGATGAAGCTGATGACTGAAGTGGTATACTCCTCAATGCCATTGGATGAATCCCTCATGAACCATGTCTATTATTCCTCCACTAGATGGGGTCATTCCTTCAATCATATTCAGTTGTAAATGCTACTTGTGGAGACTGAATTGGGTTAAACGGTATGAGTTCCTCTTTGGTCAAACTACTCTCTGACCTCTGAGACTTTACTCACTTTTTCGGGCAAGTGACCATAATCTTTTAGCAACCAATAAATACTGCTGACTTGGCCGATGGGGAAAGTGTATTTTAGACCTGAAAGTAAATCTCTGGATAGGATATGACATAGTGATTAATCAGTTTTAAAACTCCTGGCCCTATAGGGAGGATGAAAACTCTGTCAAACTGCAGCAACATTCAAATCAAAGTTTGTTTGGTTGTGTACATCGATGTGCAGCAAAATGCTTGTGTTTTCTAGCTCCAAAAGTGAAGTAATATCTATAA
This sequence comes from Oncorhynchus mykiss, assembly GCF_013265735.2. Lineage (NCBI taxonomy): Eukaryota > Metazoa > Chordata > Actinopteri > Salmoniformes > Salmonidae > Oncorhynchus > Oncorhynchus mykiss. The sequence goes on along the minus strand of NC_048576.1, from coordinate 92,003,657 downwards.
ATTAAAAAACAACACACAAATAATCTAAAAAGTAAAACAATGAATAATTATCAGAACGAGCAATACCAGAGTCTGAAATATAGACAGTCTGGACAGTAAATGCATAGAAAAGGTGAGGAGAGCAGTAGCTATAGTAAAACCTTGTACTTGTTCATATGAATTATATTTTAAAAGGGGGTTCCGTTACACAGACAACTGTGATTAGACAATAGAACTAACAGGACTTAGCTTGCTTTAGGCAGGGTTGCATCATGTAGGCCCATGGATGGAAACAGCCAATGCCCCAAATCCTTAAATTCCATCCCTGTGTAGGCCTATATACATTTGTAATTAAGTGACAGGCTAGACTGTGTTAATGGACCTATGTCATCACTATTTGAATTTTGGATTAAAGAAGTTGATCACATTCACATTTTCTCATTAGACAAATACATTGTCTTAGGCTATAAATACATAACTTTCCCACTTTGTTTCCCCTGGCCAGATGCTTCTACACCTGCATTCCTTGCTGTTTGGGTTTTCAGGTTGGGTTTCTGTACAGCACTTTGTGACATCAGCTGATGTAAGAAGGGCTTTATAAATACATTTCATTGATTGATTGATTGATGGGACAAGGCGTATAGAGGCTTACAGTTGATCAGACTGATACAGCAGGTCAGATCACTAACGTTTAGGTGTAGGCTGCTACAACATTGCTGTAAAGAGTTTTTGCTTGTGTCTTTCGGGAGTGAGTTATTTTCTGTTTGCTAAAATAATACCTTATGAAAGTGGAATGCACACTCTGCTTTCTATAGACTTGTGCCATGCCTGACCTGCGATTTCTGGGAATCTGATTGGACACAGAGGTGGCAGTGGCCATTTTGTCTCCTGATGGTAACCAGGTAACATTTTGGAACCTAGTTGTAGCAGGGGCCTTAACTCCTTAATCTTGTGAAAATTGGCCTGTATGGATTGAGAAACATTTTTATTTTTCCAACAGAACTATTAAAAGGATATGCAAGACATGGTAGCAATTGGAAAGGAACACCAAAGGTGAGGACAAAACAGTTCACCTGACACAAGACTGAATCCAAACATTACACTGTTGAATTTATGTGCATTTGACTGCACTATTCACAGCATTTGTCAATAACGAAATCTGAAAATACTCTGTAAACATTCAGTAACATAAATAAGAATATTCATTCACATTTTGGATTAGGTGCAAGAAAAGAAAGAATGATTACAAGGGTTTGAGTGAGAGGTCCCACTGGTGTCTCCAAGTGGCAACACAACTCTCCAAACTGTAGACCGTTCCTAAATCATTTCAATGCTCTATTATGACTCAAGAAAAGAGCCTTAAACTATAAGGCGCTTTTTTGAGCACTCCTAGCTTTGCCATTGAGGAACTGAATCAAGCACACTTGTAGTTTCCAATCCAAAAACATTCCATTATAAATCGCAATCTGGGTTAGGTATGTGTGCATCATTTGAAAGGTATTCTATTGCCAACAAGGCAGTGTTAGCCCAGCTAGCACATAACATTCTGAGAACCATTTATTTCTTAGAGTTATAAATATTAAAATATTTATAATTTATTTGACAGACATGCATGCAGATAGAAAGATGTATCTGACGTTGTCTGGACAAAAATAGTACGGCATATCATACTATTTCTGGCCAGACAGCATCAGATACATGGGTCACATATAGTAAGACAGAGTGGCGCTGTTTTGCTCGCACAGATGTTTTCAATTTCAATTCAATTAAATTCAAGGGCTTTATTGGCATGGGAAACATGTGTTAACATTGCCAAAGCAAGTGATGTAGACAACATACAAAGTGAATATATAAAGTGAAAAACAACAAAAATTAACAGTAAACATTACACATACAGAGGTTTCAAAACAGTAAAGACATTACAAATGTCATATTATATATATATATATATATATATACAGTGTTTTAACAATGTACAAATGGTTAAAAGACACAAGATAAAATAAATGGTATGACATTTTCAGCAGAGAGGAAGAGTCGAAGCGAGAGGACACACTCTCACAAAAAGATCTGTGCAGAATGAGCCCAGTGCGTTTCTATGGGCATTAAATGCAGACCTAAGCTTGTCGCCTGCCTTCCTGCCTTTGGAACGACTCCCATTGTTAGGGCGGAGACATGAGCATCTCGTCATTATAACAGATATCTAGTTTCAGTACAGTTGCGAATTGGGAAGGAACGTTGGTGGGTGCACAGTGCACTGTTCGGATGCTGGGTTCCCCTAAATGAAATGTATTTTTTGCCAAAATTATATAATTGCTCCTGTCTAAATAAAATAATTGAAAATACTTCACCAGAGACTATGACGTAACCATAGAGTATCATTAGCTTATTTATTTTTTAAAGAAGCTCTGTATTGTTTCAAATTACAAGTGTGTAGGCCAGGCCTATTTTATTGGGAAGCCCGAAATTGTGTTAGCACGCGTGGCAATAGAAATACTTGATTATAGAGTTGTGGCTGTCAGTGAAAAGCAACTAAAATATGTGTGAAGATAACGTGTTTTGAGTATAATTTAAAATATTGAGATGGAGAAGGGGAGGGGTGTGGCGGGGAGGGGTGTGTGGCGAGGATATGGCGCGTTTCAGTCCAGAATGCATGCACTCAGTTCTCTAGAATGTGCTCAGCTCTCCCAACAATTATTTCACATTCATTGTTTCATTGTGTAAATGGTTTGCCCTTTGTTAATTTTCATAAATTCCCCATTACATATGTACCAGTAGGCCTAGTAATTGTACTGTTAATACCCATCGTTTGGTTACATAGATTTATGTTAATGCAGGTATTAATTACATTCATTTACCGTTCTCACGTTCCGAGTGGAAACATTATTTGCAGAGTTCAACCTGCTACACTTTATTTCATAACCATCATTTACGAGTTTTGGCATTTTCCCATTTACCTTTGTTTGGAGTGCCCGATGTGTGCAATGAGCATGTGTCTGTCTGGTTTCTCTCTCCTGATAATGTCGAGTGAGCGCGCACCTCAGCGTGCATAAAGTAAGCCGAACTGACCTGCTGTGGGCAAATGTAGGAAAGTGCCCGTTAGGGGATATCGGATTTCTGATTGTCTTAACTCATCACGTCCACCACTAACTAATAAGCTGAGCTTCTCAGTATTTGTTTCTTCACCTCACACAGTAGACCTGAGTCAATGAAGTCTGCTTTATTTTAAAACATCCATTACAAATAATATTAGCTCCGCACAATATTTGAAAAATCTTTCCAACACCCGACAATCACCAAGCCTCGATGTGAAAATATCATGATCTGATGATCCAGCCATGGATGATCCCATATATCCAGTGGAAACGAAATGTAAAAACATCCGAGCTCACTGGTTCGGGATACTCTGAAGGCTCAGAATAAGCCTACTCTAGTTGATACATTGTTGCAAGTTCACTAGCAACAGCTTCAGCCCAAACCCAGTTGATTGATTTGGTAGCCTACAATGTTGCACTTCACCAGCGATGGCTCAAGTCAAGACAGATAGAAAGGGGGGCAGAGAGGCAGAGAAGATAGATTAATGTGATTGAAAGAACCTGCATTTTCATCAGGATATTTTCTTCTGTTTTTATTTGTTGGGTTTAGGACTATGTATTTGACTTAGTTGAAGATGGAAGTTACTGTATAGGCCTAATTTAGCATTGGCCTAAAGGCTATCTCTGAGTTCCATGCGTTAATTTATTTAGCCACCAATGAATGGATCACGGTGTATCAATGTGTCCATATGGCAGGGGCTAGTACTCTTGCATTAGGTGAATTTTAATTCAGATTTTTATGATTAACCAAGTAAAAAACGTTTAGAAAAACAAAAAGGTTATTATTTAAATGAAACTGTTCCATGAAATGCTGTTATGAAAATAATCAACTGGTCGGCAGATCGGTAGTAATAGTAGGATAAGTTGTAAGCTTCCCCAAAATTGAAACTCACGAGCGGCCTATGGTCTTTACTCTTACACCCATTAAAAATGCGTGCCTGCATAGAGAAATCAAATGCCTTTCCAACTGATTCCTTCTGGCGCTGGCCCTGCCACAACTTTATCCGAATGGTGCAGGATACCCAGCTAGCACGTTCTGAGCACCATATGTTTCTTAGGTGGGAATTTCAGTACTTCCGCATAACGTTTCCTACGGGTTTGCTCATGGTTCTATGTAAAGTAATGTTCTCAAATTTTCCAGGGAACATTAAGAAACAACGTTCTTCTGTGGGAATTGCAGTACTTCAACATAACATTTTCGACAGGTATCCTTGTGGTTCTTTATAAAGTCATGTTCTCAGCACATTAAGAAAACATTATATTAAAACCACAAGATAACATTGGAAACGCTCAAAGAATGTTCTAAGAATGTTATTTAAAAACATATACATTCTGTTCTCAGCGTCAACAAAACTTCATCTATCCTGTGTGTGTCTTCAGGTGTGTTGCCCGTGTTGCCTGATCTTAATGAGTGCTTTTTTCCTTTGAAATGGGGTCTGTTTGAACGGACTAAAATGAACAGCTTACGTATGAGTTAAAGATACATGGCATGCTAGCTCCATCCTGGTGGTACAGTGGACTAATTCCATGGATAGAGAACAGAGCATGTGAGCGGAGCTGGAGCGGAGTTAGAGCGTTCTTAAATCTGACTGAAGCGCAGAGCAAGTTGCCCAAAGGCTGGAGCATCGGTCTTCTCGACCGCCTCCAATATTGCTCCATTACCACTCCAGTAACGCTCACTTCACCAGCTCAGGGCATGCCCGGCCCAGCATGCATTTGTAGGCTACTTGTGTGCTGCTTTAGCCCCTTGCTTTAGCTACTGTCATGGAGTTCACTTAATATTTTCATAAAGACACTGATAAAACACACAGATGTGAAATCAAGGTGACTTACAAAGATGAGGACCAAGAGAAAGAGAGGGAGTGCAGTGATGTAGTGTCCACAACTAAAGAATCATTGTGAAATCCGAAAAGACATCCCGAAAGCATGATGGTGTACTATGTGCACATTCTAACAGAAAGGAATGCGGTGGGTAGCTAGCTAAGTGTGTAATTATAGCAAAACTATTTATAAACTAAAAATAAGATCTCTTAAAAATGTATTTCATTTTTGTTCTATTATCTTTACTATAGGCTATAACTGGTTTTGGCCCAATAGACCTGACATGTTACCTCTTTCAATGAGCTTTCCATTTTGATATGGTTATTTTACCATAAAATCTTTAGGCCAACCTATAAAATAAAATTTTAAAAAATCTGCATCCCTGCCCAGCCTGGCAAGAGTGGCCCAAAAGGTGTTTAGCATCCTCATTGGCTCTGCAATGTCTGAGAGGGTATTCTCCACTGTTGGCCTGCTCTACCGGCACCATCACATGAGCCTGAAGCCACAGACTCTGGCCAAACTCGTGTTCCTGAAAGTTAATTCAAAGGCACTGTATGCTGAGCCTAATAAGGCATTTTTTGTTTCATTTGTATTTAATTATAATAATACCTGTCTGGCTCCTGAAATATTTAATTGTTTTTGCGCTGTTTAATACTACATGTGGCCTATTTGAAATGATGAACGCTTCTTACAGTCACCTTTTCATGTTGTTTATTAGAATACTTTTCATTCCAATCATATGGTTTGGTTTTGATACGTCAAAACCAAATGGTAGGTCCAGGTAGTCACTAAAAATAGATGTGTTTTTGTGATTTTAATGAATGGAGCGAATTTAGAATTGAGGAGTGTTTTTTGGCACTCAATTCCACTCACATGCTCTGATAGAGAACAGAAGATGCCACATTGAAAAATAAATGTGTTTGTATGATTAATGCCTAAGCACATTCATTTCCATGTGTCCTTTCTGTGTTTGGTTCAACAGTTAACCCAAACTAAGCTAGCAGTGATTTTAAAAATCGTATGGAAACATGTTCTCAGAATGTTCATTAATTACCTTTGAATAACCTAAAATGTGCTTTCTCAGAACTTTAATAAAACCTTCCACGGCAAATGTTTTCAGAACCTCCCTGCAACCTAAAACAATTTAATTCCCAGAACAGGTGAAGTGTTCACTACCATTCTCAGACCGTAAAAAAAAGATAACGGTCAGGAAAGTATGGTTTCGTTTCCAGAACCAATGGGAAACCAAAAACGTACATTCCCACAACTTCCAAGGAACCAAATGTCCTAGCTGGGAAGCTTTCAAAGGGCACTTCAGACAAACAGAATGCAATTTTGGTGCACACAGAATGGAGTCTTGAGTACATTCAAGTGCGTGTTCCATGGCAAATCTTCTGTTCAGGACAACCCAGGGCATAATGCATGTCACACTAGTAACTGTGGATTAAACATAGAGCTCATGAACTTTGGCACTGTAAATGACATGAGTTTTCAAATATGGAAATGTGAAGTGCACATTCGGATTCAAGGTGTGTGGTTTGCTTGTATGACATCAAAGCGGTATTTATTATGATCCTCAAGGTCTCATCTTTCAGAACACATCGACTCCTCTCGATTTAAAGCATTTCCCTCACTCATACAATAACAAATGTGCAAAAGTAGCCCAATAGCGGGGTATGGGGCATCTTCTTGTTGTGCACGGTGCTCAGGAGCATGCTAGTTTTCTGTTCTTCCTGATAATGAATTGCACCCACCTGGTGTCCCTGGTCAAAATCAGTCCCTGATTAAAGGGGAACAATTAAAAAATGCAGTGGCGCTGGATTCACGTCGAGGTCCAGAGTTGAGTTTGAGGGGCCTAAGGGCAAGTGAACTGAACTGAGCAGTAGGGCAAGTTGAGCCTGCTTTAAAGTTGCCCCAGGTGTTTAAGAAAAGGAATTCAAACAGGCATATCCTAAAATGGATATTTCTGGTTCATCACCATTGTTTAGGCGAAAGACAGATAATTTATGGCAACCGGGCAAATTGAGCCTGCTCTGAGATTGTCCCTTTTAAGGAGGGCATTTTTTTCCAATGAGTTGCTTTGGTTCTGGATTAATAGACTTATCAGCCTACCACTGGCTTGGTTCTGACTGTGGGAGGAGCTCACAGCCTGCAATAAAACGGGCTGATTACATCGAATGAAAACAGAGTTCTAGGTGTTAGTCTGTCTGGGAACATCTTTGACTGTTCTAGTGTAGTTTACAATACAACAGTTCTTTAGCTCCACGAGTAAACATTTTATCTTACGCTATAGATATATTTTCCAAAATGACTTGGTCTGTAAGCAGTTGTTTCATCACTCTGGTCGTTTTGTTCCTTTGGCGGATCGAAGACATTGCAGAAGCTTGCAGATGCGCTCCTGTGCATCTTCAACAGGCTTTTTGCAACGCAGACGTCGGTAAGGCAATTTTGGCAATATTTCTGACATCTCAGGTTCTCAACTCCGGTCCTCGAGTTACTCAAACGGTACACATTTTTATTGTAGCCCTGGACAAGAACACATGATTCAACAATCATCAGGCCCTCAATGAGTTGAATCAAGTGTTTTTGTCTGGGGATATAACAACGTTCTGTTTGGTATACTCGAACGCTGGAGTTGGCGAACACTGGGCTACTACACTATCAATGCGCAACATGCAAACGTTAAATTCTGTGGATTTAATAATTACCATGACATGATCATTGTATTTACATAAGTAGGGAACAGTAAGATGGGCTACAGCCAAGGCTCTCCAACCCTCTTCCTGGAGAGCTGCCATCCTGTAGGTTTTTGATCCCACCCTAATTTGCACACCTGATTCTAGTAATTATCCGGTTGATGAACTGAATCAGGTTCGTTACAACTAGGTTTGGATTGAGAACCTGCAGGAGGGTTGCTCTCCAGGAACAGGGTTTGAGAGCCCTGGCTGTAGCACTGGCTGTGACTCCTGCTACACCAAGTGTTATATTTGCCTCTAGGCCTACACATTATGCCTACAGTTGAATGCTAAATTATATACACCAAACAAGTTAATACTCTTTCTACATTTAACCCAAGGCACTCAGTTGTAGTGTAGACTTATTTATATTGAATAATGGTAGGCTACAGATGCCGTGACTTAATTTGAGCCAGTTTCTCACCGGGAACTTAGTCCTGCAGCAATGTGTATTGTTATGTGGCGTAATATATATTTTTCATTTGTGCAAAGCAAGTCTGGCATTTAAGTGAACTTTTTAGGTGGCTTTTTAAACCTTGAATAAATAAGTTTGCAGTTTATGCAATGGGATTAAATTAAGATTTGGCCACTGTATATCACTTACTTTGGACAGTTAATTTCTTTCATGTGCTCCTTAAAAGGAATGTTTTCAACCTGAATTGTACTTGACTTAAGGGCACACTTTTCTCTGCACAGCTGTGGTGCCATCTTGAGGTCTGAAACATCTGCCAAATGTGGCTTTTGTAGTGTAACGTCCCTTAACGGGTACAGCTTTTAGTAAAAACCTTTTCTACTGTAGTTTCATTAGATCAGGATGTCTGCAGAAAAACTAATGCCAGTGATAAAAGCAATGCGTACATCTGTGGTGTACTGGTCCTAATGATAGACAGCTGTGGTGTACTGGTCCTAATGATAGACAGCTGTGGTGTACTGGTCCTAATGATAGACAGCTGTGGTGTACTGGTCCTAATGATAGACAGCTGTGGTGTACTGGTCCTAATGATAGACAGCTGTGGTGTACTGGTCCTAATGATAGACAGCTGTAGAATAGAGGGAACTTAACCTTACAGGAGTAGTTCATCTGTTTGGCAAGGATGAATCATTTGAATATCTTCTGAATCAGACTGAAGTGAAGAGGTTGTCGCTGTCAGCACCTTCTACCCAGACAGGTGGGCGGAGGAGGAGCTGGTGTCATAAGGTCTGTGCCTCAGTCTTCCTACCAGCACCTGGTTGGCACCTGAACATCTGCAGACCAGGCGGGGTTTAGTTAAACTAGGCATGTTGAATTAAAGGCAGACGACTAGAGCTAGGAATCTAGGACCTGGAGGGATAATGGACTTGTCTGTTGAGCCCAAACAGGGTGAACTTATGCACAACATTTTTAAGACTGTAATATCTTGTCTGTGACGTGTTCTGTTGTCGTAGATCTCATAACGCCCTTAAACCATCGGTGTCTAACTGACCATTGAAAGGAAAATGGGGCTTGTCAGTTAAACCACGTTTCTCTCTTCCAGTGATCAGGGCAAAGGTGGTTGGTGTGGAAGTTGTGTCTGGTAACGCCAAGTATGACGTCAAACAGATCGAGGTATGATCAGCCTTTTTATCAAGTGGTTGTTCCTTCCTGCACTGACACATTGAAGCCCCCTGAACCCCAGTCTGACAGATGGCCCCAGTTCTCTCCTTTCCCCTTCAGTGTTTGCAGATCTGGGTTGGCATAAACAGTGCAGTTGTGGAGCTTCCACCATATAAAAAGGAGCTTCAGTTGCTGGAAAGCACATTATTCAGTTGCTGTTCCTACCAGTCCTAGACTATGGTGACATCATGCACTGCACTTTATTACTGGTGATGGGGGGGGGGGGGGGGGGTTTGGTACTCATCCCTGCATTCTCTACCAGGAAGTTGGCTGGCTCTTTGTTACTTTAGTTGATAAATTGCCAGATGTTCTTTTATAAAGCCCTTTTACTAACTCACTGTACCTAACATTATTACAGACCTTTAGACATTATAGTTAGTCTCTCAGATCAGGGATGTTTAACTCTGGGTATTCCATTGGGCTCTCCTGAGTTGGATGAATCTGCTTGAAATATTTTTGGGGAACGATCTTAAATGTTCTAAATGTGACTTGTAGTTGCCTTTAGGGCGACTCAGAATTGTTTTGGACTCTTCTGCTTACATTTTGTGTTTTTGGAGTTCGGGCATCTGTGTAAAAAAAAAAATACCTTGGTCTCTGTATGACACCCTGATAAAAATGAAGGTTAGATTTTTGATCTGCAAACATCCGGATGGGGTATAGGGAGGGAATTAGGATAGACTTAGTGCCTGAGAGCTGTAGTCATTAAGGTTAAACTGTATATTTAGATGTTTGACAGATCCTCTGTTCTCCTTGTGATTGGCTAGATGTTCAAAGGTCCTGACCGGGTTATCCACGCCATCTTCACTTCATCCTCCTCAGCCTCGTGTGGTGTGACCCTGGAAATCAACAAGGAGTATCTCTTCACAGGTGTGGTTCTCACTGTTACCCAAGTTCATTGTTATCACTGGTTAACCTGCTCAGCCTATGCTTGCAGCATCATGGCCTATTCTGAACTATTGACTTCATCTTGTACAAGTCAAGTGCTTCAGAAAATACTTTTTTAATTTAAAGTTTATTTAACTAGGCAAGTCAGTTAAACATTCTTGTTTGCAATGACGGCCAAACCCTGACGCCGCTGGGCCACTTGTGTGCCGCCCTATGGGTCTCCCAATCACGGCCAGATGTGATACAGTCTGGCTCTTCCAGTTACACTTTATAATACCTAATGTTAAGAATTTAAATGTTTAATGCTTATAAATGTTTACAACTAATGCATCACTTATTTATTATGCTAAATTCTAGTGTTCCAGGCTGCATCAATATGTCTTCCTGCTCCAGGGTAAAGTTACCCCCAGGGACAGATCTAGGATCTGTTTCACCCTCCCCAATTCTAATCTTAACCATTTGTGGGGGAAAGAAGGGGAAACTTATCCAATATCAGCATCTGGGGGTTCACTTTTACCCCACAGGTTGTTGACTTGCTGTCGTCTGTCTTCAGGCAGCCTAAATACTGATGGGAGGATGCATATAGTCACGTGTGACTTTATTCAGTTCTGGGACGACTTGAATGGCACACAAAAGAAGAGCTTGACTCAACGCTACCGAACCGGCTGTGCTTGCACGGTGTGTGACAGGAATTATAGTAAAATTACTTTACACCACTTGTTAAATTTTTACTTTGTCACATTGGCTAAACACAAGAGCTATAGTATTGGGGTAATGATCAGTTGGTGATCTGGGTCTTTCTCTCTCCCTGCTCTGAGCTACAGATCATCCGCTGCTCTTCCCTCCCCTGTCCCGTCAGCGCCCCAGATGAGTGCCTTTGGACAGACTGGTTGTTGAACGATGGCCAAAGCGGACCCCAGGCCAAGTACTCTGCCTGTCTCATGAATTTTGATGGGTCCTGTGCCTGGTACAGGGGGATGACTCCATCCAAGAAGTAGTTCCTGGATATTGACTACTCCATAGTAACTCCACAGGCCTTCCACTCACTGCTCAGTGGCTAAATATGCCTGCAATTTAAAAACTGGTCACTTGTGCAATAAAAATAAACTACTCCTCAAATATAGTGCTCCAAGTATTAATTTGTGTCATTCATCAGTTTAAGCTGGAACCAAAGGTGTTATTGAAACTCAAAAGTGTCTGTTTCTGACTAGAACATTTTTCCTGAAATACCATCCTAAAGCCTGGGTTGTGTTCAGCTGGACACAATATTGTAGAATTAATGTTTTTTACATGGTCTTCCTTGACAAAGAAATGCAGGTGTGGTTCCCTTCTGCACGTTGAATGCATTTGAATGAAATTGCTGAGAACACTCACACTTGCTGACAAAGATGAAGTTTTCAGAACCTTGATTCTTAAGTTGTCACTAAGTTTGTTCTTACATTTTTCAATATTGTCTCGACTCACTACCCCCCTGGGCAATGTATTCAACACTTGTTGCATCAAAGTGAAACTCATTTTGGGTTTGAGTAGTTCAATCCTTTATTTGATATCTAGACATTGAACTGACATCTGTGCTGAGTGGGTAGACTATGGCTAACCATTCAGAATATTTTTCTAAGCTATGTAATGTATTTAACTAGGTGCGCCAGTAAGAACAAATACTTAATTGCAATGACGGTGTAACCTGGACAATGCTGGGCCATCAAACCGGGGTCTGTAGTGACGCCTCTAGCACAGATGTAGTGCCTTTAGATCGCTGCGCCACCCGGGAGCCCCCAATGCAGGCATGTTCACCTCCTTTTCAGCACCAATTGGTAATATGCAAATACTCGTATATTTAAAATTTCTAATAGGAAACTGGTTTAGACTATTGGTGAAATAAAAATACTGTTCCGGATTGACTGACCATGTCTAAAAGTAATGGACTATCGTTTCTCTTATTTGAGCTGTTCTTGCAATAATATGGACTCTTTTACCAAATATATTTTTTCTGTGTACCACCCCTACCTTGTCACAACTGATTGGCTCAAACACATTGAGACATTCCACAAATTTAAGGCACATCTGTTAATTGAAATATATGAAGCTGGTTGAGAGAATGAAAAGCTGTCATCAAGGCAAAGGGTGGCTACTTTGAAGAATCTCATAAAATATATTTGTTTAATGCTACTTTTTTTTGGTTACATGATTCCATATTTGCTATTTCATAGTTTGTCTTCTGAAATATTCTACAATGTAGAAAATAGTAAAAATAAAGAAACCCTGGAATTAGTAAGTGTCAACTTTTGACTGGTACTGTACATCTGTCCAATTGAAAGATATGTTAAGTCAAAATTGTCCAAACCGAAACTCTCACAACTGCAACAATTGACACCATAGAGAGAGCAGATATACAGTGCCTTGCGAAAGTATTCGGCCCCCTTGAACTTTGCGACCTTTTGCCACATTTCAGGCTTCAAACAAAGATATAAAACTATTTTTTTGTGAAGAATCAACAACAAGTGGGACACAATCATGAAGTGGAACGACATTTATTGGATATTTTAAACTTTTTTAACAAATCAAAAACTGAAAAATTGGGCTTGCAAAATTATTCAGCCCCCTTAAGTTAATACTTTGTAGCGCCACCTTTTGCTGCGATTACAGCTGTAAGTCGCTTGGGGTATGTCTCTATCAGTTTTGCACATCGAGAGACTGACATTTTTTCCCATTCCTCCTTGCAAAACAGCTCGAGCTCAGTGAGGTTGGATGGAGAGCATTTGTGAACAGCAGTTTTCAGTTCTTTCCACAGATTCTCGATTGGATTCAGGTCTGGACTTTGACTTGGCCATTCTAACACCTGGATATGTTTATTTTTGAACCATTCCATTGTAGATTTTGCTTTATGTTTTGGATCATTGTCTTGTTGGAAGACAAATCTCCGTCCCAGTCTCAGGTCTTTTGCAGACTCCATCAGGTTTTCTTCCAGAATGGTCCTGTATTTGGCTCCATCCATCTTCCCATCAATTTTAACCATCTTCCCTGTCCCTGCTGAAGAAAAGCAGGCCCAAACCATGATGCTGCCACCACCATGTTGGACAGTGGGTATGGTGTGTTCAGGGTGATGAGCTGTGTTGCTTTTACGCCAAACATAACGTTTTGCATTGTTGCCAAAAAGTTCAATTTTGGTTTCATCTGACCAGAGCACCTTCTTCCACATGTTTGGTGTGTCTCCCAGGTGGCTTGTGGCAAACTTTAACCGACACTTTTTATGGATATCTTTAAGAAATGTCTTTCTTCTTGCCACTCTTCCATAAAGGCCAGATTTGTGCAATATACGACTGATTGTTGTCCTATGGACAGAGTCTCCCACCTCAGCTGTAGATCTCTGCAGTTCATCCAGAGTGATCATGGGCCTCTTGGCTGCATCTCTGATCAGTCTTCTCCTTGTATGAGCTGAAAGTTTAGAGGGACGGCCAGGTCTTGGTAGATTTGCAGTGGTCTGATACTCTTCCATTTTAATATTATCGCTTGCACAGTGCTCCTTGGGATGTTTAAAGCTTGGGAGATATTTTTGTATCCAAATCCGGCTTTAAACTTCTTCACAACAGTATCTCGGACCTGCCTAGTGTGTTCCTTGTTCTTCATGATGCTCTCTGCGCTTTTAACGGACCTCTGAGACTATCACAGTGCAGGTGCATTTATACGGAGACTTGATTACACACAGGTGGATTGTATTTATCATCATTAGTCATTTAGGTCAACATTGGATCATTCAGAGATCCTCACTGAACTTCTGGAGAGAGTTTGCTGCACTGAAAGTAAAGGGGCTGAATAATTTTGCACGCCCAATTTTTCAGTTTTTGATTTGTTAAAAAAGTTTGAAATATCCAATAAATGTCGTTCCACTTCATGATTGTGTCCCACTTGTTGTTGATTCTTCACAAAAAAATACAGTTTTATATCTTTATGTTTGAAGCCTGAAATGTGGCAAAAGGTCGCAAAGTTCAAGGGGGCCGAATACTTTCGCAAGGCACTGTATATATATATGCTGAGTATACCCAACATTAGGAACATCTTCCTAATTTTGATTTCCACACCCCTTTTTTTCCCTCAGAACAGCCTAAATTCATGTGGGCATGGACTCTACTAGGCGTCAAAAGTGTTCCACAGGGATGCTGGCCCATGTTTACTCCAATGCTTCCCACAGTTGTGTCAAGTTGGCTGGGTGTCTTGGGTGGTGGACCATTCTTGATGCACACGGGAAACTGTTGAGCATTAAAAACCCAGGAGTGTTGCAGTTCTTGACACAAACCGGTGCGCCTGGCACCCACTACCATACCCAGTGGAGAGTATTGAGATGCATAGACAGCAGGGGGGATTCCAACCCTCCAAGAGCCCAAACGTTTAAATGTATTTGGCCAAAACATAGAAATCTATAGCGTGCCATACAGTACTGGAATATACTGTACTGTGCTCTACTTTAGTGTACTGTACTTTTGCATACTGCAACTCTGATGCACATGGGAATATCTTTGGTTTGTCTCTGACATTCAGAAGCTGAGCTACGACCTGAAGTCGAAGAATCGAAGAAATTGGATGTTGCTTGGGAAGTATGCCACTTCCACATTCAGTCAGAACTAGCAAAATCTGAAATATCCAACTTGCTACTCTACTGTAGCCTACTCTACTGTACTGAACCCTATTCTACTGTACTGTATGGTACACTACTGTACTCTACACTGCTGTACCCTACTCTACTGTAGCCTACTCTACTCTACTGAATCCTATTGTACTGTACCCTACTGTACTCTACACTGCTGTACTGTACTCTACACTGCTGTACCCTGCTCTACTCTACTGTAGCCTACTGTACTGTACTGAACCCTATTCTACTGTACCCTACTGTACTCGACTCTGCGGTACTGTACCCTACTGTACTCGACTCTGCGGTACTGTACTCTACTCTGCTGTACTCTATTGTACCGTACCCTACTGCAACAAACTGTAAGGATGTATGGAAGGATGCGACTGGAAGGATGTATGTAACACTGTGTGGCTATAATCAGCCCTGGGAGGACTTTAGTGCCGCGCAAAAGAAGAGCTTGACTTGCCGTTACCAAAGAGGCTGCAATTGCAAGGTGTGTGTGTGTGACCAATATACTGTACACCTTATACTTTACAGGCCATTTGCTTTGATATTTAAAGATGCCTGCAAATAATTTAATAAACATATTATGATTTATATTAAATAAAAGTGCTTACTGGTCACTTCTAAAAATGCAATAAAATAAACTACAAATGAATTATAGGGCTCCAAGTGTTCATTTCTTCTGCCGCTCATTTGTTACAAGTTTTTTAAACAGACAAAAGATGTTATTGAAACCCAGAATGGTTCTGTGTTGTTGGCCCATGTGGTTGTTTCTAAATAGAACAGTTCCTGAAAAATGCCATCCTAAATCCTGGGGTGTGTTCAACAGCGCACAATGTAGAAAGTTCAGATGAATAACAAACGGTCTTCTCTGACAGGAAGAAAGGAATCATGTCGGCTCTAATGGCATTTCTATCAGCAACGTTCAACATTTGTCTACTGATTGTGGCCCTTTAGTAGTTTGGGTCTAAACCAGGGCTTTATCTATGTAATGACATTGACCAAATTAAACCACTTTGATTCTTTCTTCCTTGCTTTATAAGCCAGAACATTATTCTTGGTGTATATTCTTCAGTGGATGAATATTCTGTTCATTCTTATGCACAATGGTATGTTCCTGTGCTAATCGAATTAGGAAACTGAGGATGTCTTGCAAACTGGTTGTTATACAATTGCCATATTCAGCCAGTTGGATTATTATTTGATTAGCACAGGAGTGGTAAAAGTGCCACACTGACTGACATCACTGGGTTGAATTCACTATAACTGCTTTATTCAATTGAATGTCTTCTCTGCTTATCTTACTACGGACAAACATATTCAATATCTCTGCAACGTAGATGGTAAACCTGGTTGATTTGGTTCACAGTGCAGGTTAGCGCTTCTCGTCAATCTTGTACTGGAGTCCACATTGCAGATGGGCACAGGCATAAAATCTGATTTTAAACTTCACTTTCACCACACTGCTAACCTTAAATTAAGATAAAAAAGCAAATTTCCTTAATGAATTGTTATAATTTTGACTGTGCAGCTGGCCTAAGGGGAAATCGCCCAGGTCTGCCTCCAGGACAAGACTCATGACAAACATCAACCTGTTCAGTGTAATGTTTACAGTGGGTATTCATTCACCACCCCTTGGATTTTTTTTGTTTTTTTTTGCGTGATTGAAATCGAAAAATACAGACAAATAAATAAAAAATAGGAATCGCCCCCCAAAAAATACAGACAAATGAATAAAAAATAGGGATCCCCCCCAAAAAAATACAGACAAATTAACAAAAAATAGGGATCCCCCCAAAAAAATCCAGATAAATGAATTAAAAAATAGGGATCCCCCCCCCAAACACTACAGACAAATGAACAAAAACTAGTTGTAAAGTATTAACTGCCTTTAGGCCTAAATTAGGTTAAGGGAAAGCATTTGGCTTAAATCACATAAATGATATGGACTGAAATAGTGGTTTACATGATTTTTGAGTGACTACCCTTCCTCTGTTCCTTATACATCTGCAAGGTTCCTCAAAGACCAGGGAGCATTTTGAAAGGCTTATAAAGAAGGGCCGTGATTGGTAGATGGGTAACAAAGTTAACAATTATGCTGTGGATTATGTATAACACCACCCAGACATAAAATATAGTCGTCTTTCTGAACTGAGCTGCAGGACAGGAAGGAAACTACTCAGGGGTGTCACCACAAGGCCAATGGGGATATTAAAATGACTACGGACTTCAATGGCTGTGATGGGAGAAAACTGAGGATGGATCAACATCATAGTGAATCTACAATAATTACCTAAATGACAGTGAAAATAAAAATATTCCAAAACATGCATCTTGTATGTAAAAAGGCACCAAAGTAATACTGCAAAAACCATCTTGAATGATCACACTTTTTGGTTTAAATGCAAAGCATTAAGTTGGGGCAAATCCAAAAACATATCACTGAGTAACTGCCTCCTTATTTTCAAGCATGGTGGTGACTGCATCATGGTATGTGTATCCTTGACCTTGGCAAAGACTGGGGAGTTTTTCAGGATAAAAAGATACAGGATGGAGCTAAGCACAGGTAAAATCCTAAAGAAAAACCTGCTTCAGTCTGCTTACACCAGACACTGGGAGAGGAATGCACCTTTCAGAAATACAATAATCTACAAAGTACGGTCAGGTTAGTTGGTCACATTAGTTTTGACTGAAATGTTCTTGAAAATTGCTGTCTAGTAAATACTGGGCAAATATTGCCCAATCCAGGTGTGCAAAGCTCTTAGAGACTTAGGGCTCTATTCAATCAGATCCTCTTTAGCCAACATCCGCATAGCAGTTGTTTTGGTGGTGTCTGAGGTGGAACCGTGTAAGAGCTGTCAAATCTACAAGTGGCTCCTGGAATTATAGCTAAAACAGATATTGCCGTTGACTGCACGGATTTGCATTAAGAGAAACCCTGTAATCTTGTTTAAAAGTTTGACCCACCCCAAAATAGCTCACTATAAAGAACACGTAGCCTATAAAACACTATATTACTACCATTACTACTGCCATCACTACCAATACTACTACTACTACTTCACAATAAGTACTACTTCACAATAAATACTTCTAGACTAGCAAGCATACCACATTTACTTCAGTAAATGTACTTTTCTATTTTTTTAAATAAATGTCATAGGTGTCCTGATTAGACAAACTCTGTTCTCATTATGGCCCATATAAAACCATTGTGCAACTGATGAATCACTGTCTTACCCTACACAGAGATTGATAAGGTCTGAAAGGGACATCCCCATTGGCCAAGCCTGCAGTCTTTCTTGGTTAACTGATGATTTTGGTAACTTGCCTGAAAAAGGGAAAATTGTGGTTTACATATAGAAATGCCAGAACTTGTTGGTCTCTTAATTAAACAACAGGAAAGAAGCTGAAAATCTAGTTTTCTGACAATGTGTAGCACTACCTAGCATGCTTGCTAGCTTGTTATCACCCACATGAGGGCGAAGCTGGTGTGGTTAGGCTGGTTAGTTTACCGCTAAATAGTGTATCTCGGCCAGAGTAATAGGATAAATGTGTCTCTGCTCGCCCTGACTAAAAGTTACACTTCCAGTGTAGCAGGCTTAAAAAAAAATTTTATTTTGTGACGCCCCTACTGGAATTCTTTGCAGTTTAGTTGTTTTCTGTTAAAAATTCCCTGCCTAATGGGACAACAACAGGGCAGGCTCAACTTACCTAGCTGCCATAATGGACATAAATTGTCCATCTTTCACTTAAAAAATGGGTAGAAACCAGAAAGATCAGTTTTTTTACTGGAATTCCTTACAATTTTGTGGTTTTCTGTAGAAGAAAACACTTGGGTCAACTCTAACCCTGTAAGCCTTAAAGTCCCTGCATCAGCTCTTGGACCAACAGGCTCTGAGACAGCTTCTACCCCCAAGTCATAAAACTGCCTAATAGGCATAAGACGACTAAATAGTAAATTAATTGGTGACTCGGACTACATGCGTTGACCCTATCTTACAATGACTATATTCACACCCACACGACTCCAAATAAATACACAGTACATACTGTACACGCACACTGAACGTACACTCTCACACAAAACCCACACATGTTGACATACACTACACACACACACTTTTACACATCCTATACTGCTGCTACTCTGCTCTATATTTCACTATTATTATCTATCCTGATGCCTTGTCACATTACCCTGCCTTCATGTACATATCTACCTCAAATACCTTATTATTATCTATCCTGATGCCTAGTCACATTACCCTGTCTTCATGTACATATCTACCTTAAATACCTTATTATTATCTATCCTGATGCCTAGTCACATTACCCTGTCTTCATGTACATATCTACCTTAAATACCTTATTATTATCTATCCTGATGCCTAGTCACATTACCCTGTCTTCATGTATGTACATAAATACCTCGTACCTCTGCACATTGATCTGGTACTAGTACCCCTGTATATAGCTCCACATTGATCTGGTAGTAGTACCCCTGTATATAGCTCCACATTGATCTGGTAGTAGTACCCCTGTATATAGCTCCATATTGATCTGGTACTGGTACTCCCTGTATATAGCTCCACATTGATCTGGTACTAGTACCCCTGTATATAGCTCCACATTGATCTGGTACTAGTACCCCTGTATATAGCTCCACATTGATCTGGTACTAGTACTCCCTGTATATAGCTCCACATTGATCTGGTACTAGTACCCCTGTATATAGCTCCACATTGATCTGGTACTAGTACCCCTGTATATAGCTCCACATTGATCTGGTACTAGTACCCCTGTATATAGCTCCACATTGATCTGGTAGTAGTACCCCTGTATATAGCTCCACATTGATCTGGTAGTAGTACCCCTGTATATAGCTCCACATTGATCTGGTACTGGTACTCCCTGTATATAGCTCCACATTGATCTGGTACTAGTACCCCTGTATATAGCTCCACATTGATCTGGTACTAGTACCCCTGTATATAGCTCCACATTGATCTGGTAGTAGTACCCCTGTATATAGCTCCACATTGATCTGGTACTAGTACCCCTGTATATAGCTCCACATTGATCTGGTACTAGTACCCCTGTATATAGCTCCACATTGATCTGGTACTAGTACCCCTGTATATAGCTCCACATTGATCTGGTAGTAGTACCCCTGTATATAGCTCCACATTGATCTGGTACTAGTACCCCTGTATATAGCTCCACATTGATCTGGTACTAGTACCCCTGTATATAGCTCCACATTGATCTGGTAGTAGTACCCCTGTATATAGCTCCACATTGATCTGGTAGTAGTACCCCTGTATATAGCTCCACATTGATCTGGTACTGGTACTCCCTGTATATAGCTCCACATTGATCTGGTACTGGTACTCCCTGTATATAGCTCCACATTGATCTGGTACTAGTACCCCTGTATATAGCTCCACATTGATCTGGTAGTAGTACCCCTGTATATAGCTCCACATTGATCTGGTACTAGTACCCCTGTATATAGCTCCACATTGATCTGGTAGTACTACCCCTGTATATAGCTCCACATTGATCTGGTACTAGTACCCCTGTATATAGCTCCACATTGATCTGGTACTAGTACCCCTGTATATAGCTCCACATTGATCTGGTACTAGTACCCCTGTATATAGCTCCACATTGATCTGGTACTAGTACCCCTGTATATAGCTCCACATTGATCTGGTACTAGTACCCCTGTATATAGGTCCACATTGATCTGGTACTAGTACCCCTGTATATAGCTCCACATTGATCTGGTACTAGTACCCCTGTATATAGCTCCACATTGATCTGGTACTAGTACCCCTGTATATAGCTCCATTCTTGTATATTTTATTCCTTTTGTGTTACTATTTTCATAATAATTGTTTTACTCTGTTTTGTTGGGAAGGGCTCGTAATCAAGCATTTCACGGTAAAGTTGATCCCCGTTGTATTCAGCTCATGTGACGAATAACATTTGATTTGACTAGAAATGAATAGGAGTGTCTGACGCTCGGCAAAAGTATTTAGTATTTAGAGTATTCAGCAGGTCTTCTTCCTGGGATCCAAACAGGAACAAAACAATTACATCACAACAAAACAATTACATCACAACAAAACAATTACATCACAACAAAACAACAGCCTACATCATAAATAAACCAATACATCATACAATAAACTACTACGTTATTACTCTAATATTACACATTTACAATATATAATGTACAATACTACAATCTTAGTGTGTGTGTGTGCGAGAGAGAGTGTGTGTGTGTGTGTCTTTGCACGTGTGTCCTCACAGCACGTCAATACCTCTCACAAAGACAAGTTGTGATGCAGTCAATCTCTCCTCTACTAGATTGACATGCACGTTATTGATATTAGCCCTTTGTGTACATTTAAGGGGAAGGGCACTCAAAATGTATGGCACTGAAACAAATGAATGATGATTGGCTGAAATTAATTGATAATAATAAGATTGTGGGAGCTGTTTTGGTTGAACAGTGCAGCTTATTACATTATCAATTAGTCTGGTGTTATAAAAAACATATGTGTTATGTCTTTACATTATCTGCCATATCGTGGATTGAGAGTTAGCTGTCTAATAGAACACAGCCTGTTCTTTAATGGATGCCTCTCTAACATAAACCAGGTAGAACTAAACATCATCTAAAACCCTAAACTTAATCTAAATACCTGAAACCTCATCTAAATACCTGAACCTCATCTAAAACCCTAAACCTCATCTAAATCTTGTCATGAATAATGTGGTAATTGAGCAAGTTGAGGAGTCTAAACTGTGTGGTGTAATCATAGATTGAAATCTGAAATGGTCAAAACATGTTGATGCAACAGTAGCTAGATGGGGAGAGGTCTGACCTTGATAAAGGGGTGCTCTGCTTTCTTGATATCACATCAACAAAACACGTCCTAGTTTTATCACACCTGGACTACTGCCCAGTGATATGCTCAAGTACCACAAAGAAGGACATAGGCAAATTACAGTTGGCCCAGAACAATGCAGTATGGCTGGCCCTTACCTTCCCTAAAGGAGCATCTTGGTTTCAAGGTCCTAGCTTTGAGAAAATAATCATCGTGAGGTATCAGTCAGTCACATGCAGGAACCACTGTTAACAAGAGATAATGAATGTCAATCATGCTTATATGACTTGTTTGTGTAGCATTATATAAGGACTGAAAGGTAATGCCTTAGTTTTCATCAAGCTTGGATTGAGTTTGTGAACCTCTCCGGCTGTGATAATAAAGAGTGATTCCTAAAATTGACTTCAAGTGTCCCTTCAATTTCCTCCACAATCTTGGCATCAGTGAAGGTCTGTGAGGGAACACTGGTGGCGCATTCCGTGTGACAGCGTGAGGGAGATTCCTGTCTGACCAAAGACGACCTGGACCCGCCCAGACCCGACTTTTACTGAAAGGTGCCCGGGGGAAGATACCTGATCCAGCAAACATCTGAGGGACACGTCTACTGAATTTCAGTAAGTCAACTGTCACGCCCTGACCATAGAGAGCTGTTTATTCTCTATATTGGTTGGGACATGACAGTGACTAGGGTGTGTTATCTAGGTGATTAATGATCAATGTTGGCCTGGTATGGTTCTAAATCAGAGGCAGGTGTTTATCTGTCTCTGATTGGGGATCATATTTAGGCAGCCATTTCCCCATTGTGCTTTGTGGGATCTTTTCTAGGTATAGTTGCCTGTGAGCTCTACTTTGAGCTTCACGTTTAGTTTTTTTCGCTTTATTGTTTTTTCCTTTGAGTTTCTCTTCCAAATAAAAAGGATGGAAACCTACCACGCTGCATCTTGTTCCTCTCCTTATAACGATCGCGACAGAAGATCCCAAAAACAACGGGCCAAGCAGCGTGCCCAGGAGGAAAGCCAGCAGTGGAGGACATCGTGGACGTGGGACGAGATTATGGCAGGAGACAGAAGCCTGCCATGGAAGCAGGCGGAGGCAGCGAGGGAACAACAACGACAACACCGGGGTTCGCATCCACAGCGGAAGCCCGAGAGACAGCCCCAAAAAAATTGGGGGGGCACACGGAGTGGTCGGCGACGCTGAGGGGTGAGTCAGAGACCGAGGAGGAATATTGGGACAGATTGAGCGAGGAGTGGGCGGTGAAAGTTGAGGGGAGTGAACCAGAAACTGTCAGTGAGTTGAGGGAGAATGTGGAGGAGAGAGAAATGAGAGTTATTGAATTGGAGGATGCAGGACATTTGCCCTAAGGAGCGTGTTATCGATTTAAAGCCACCTGAGTCAGCTCTCTGTACTCATCCTGAGAAGTGTGTTGAAGTTCTGGTACAAGTGATGCTGGCTATACGCACCAGGTCTCCACTACGCCTTCCCAGCCCAGTACGTCCTGTGCCAACTCCCCGTACTCGTCCTGAGAAGTGTGTTAAAGTTCCGGTACAATTGATACCGGCTATACGCACCAGGTCTCCAGTGCGCCTTCAAAGCCCAGTACATTCTGTATCAACTCCTCATACTCACCATGTGAAGAGTGTCATCGTTCCGGTAGAATGTGTGCCAGTTCTACGCACTGTATCTCCAGTGCGCCTCCACAGCCCGGTACGTTCTGTTCCTGCTTCTCGCACTCTCCCTCAAGTGTGCCTTCCCAGTCAGGTATGTCCTGTACCTGCTCCTCGCAATTGCCCTGAGGTGCGTATCACCAGCCCGGTGCCACCTGTACCGGTCCCACGCATCAGGCCTCCAGTGCGCCTCCACAGTCCAGTACGTCCTGTGACTCCTCCCCGCACTCGCTCTGAGGTGCGTGTCACCAGCCCGGTGCCACCTGTACCGGCCCCACGCATCAGGCCTCCAGTGCGCCTCCACAGTACAGAGCTTCCGGCGACAGTTCCCAGTCCAGAGCTTCCGGCAACAGTTCCCAGTCCAGAGCTTCCGGTGACGTTTCACAGTCCGGAACCCCCGGCGACGTTTCACAGTCCGGAACCTCCTGAGACGGCCCGCGGTCCGGAACCTCCTGAGACGGTCCACGTTATGGAACCTCCTGAGACGGTCAAAGGTCTGGAACCACCCAGAGACGGTCAGCAGTCCTGAGCCTCTAGCGACGGTCTGCAGTCCAGAGGCTCGAGTGACGGTCTGTGGTCCAGAGCCTCCACTCTCCCCTGGGTGAAGGCGTCTTTGCTGAACCTGGCAGGTGGACCTGGGCACTGTTTGATCCCAGGTGATCTCGTGGTGGTCAAAGACTTCAGGAGAAAGAGTTGTCAGGACCCCCGTTGGAGAGGGTCGTACCAAGTTCTTCTAACCACACCCACTGCGGTGAAGGTGAGAGAGATGCCTGGATCCACGTGTCACACTGCAGATGATCCAGGAGAAGATGGGGCCTCGCCAGTTACGGTGGTGCAGTGTGGCCCCCTGCATTAGCACAGGAGTGCTAATTAGTACAACGGTACAAGTACTGTATCATCGCCAACCGGCATGAAGGCAGTCAAATTAGACTTCTCCAAGCACTGATGCTGCTGATGGTCATTAGTAGACTACCAAACTTGCTAACTGCCTGGTACTCTGCAATATATTGTCCCTCTAATCCCTCTGACATCAATGCAAGTGTAACCGAAAATCTAATCAAACACTTCATGAGAGCCCATGAGCTCATGTTGCACAACATTTCTATAGGATATACAGTTGCACATGAAAACATGTAATGGCCTCTATTAAAAAGAGGAGGTTCCCATCAGGTTTCTATAGGCTAGGCCTACTATATTTATTTCTCAACTTTCCTAATATCAAGCAAATATTAAGCACTTTGCTTATCTTTACAACAGGAGTATAGCCTACCTGGCTGGCATGAAAATGGACGACAGGAAAAGCGTCCTCCGTTTGCTATTTAAGTGAACTCACTACAGTAATGGTCCAGGTTACAAAGTGGCTCAGTGACTCGTGTTTGCATCTCAATGTGAAAAAACCTCTTTGCATGTTCTTCACAAAGAGGGCAACAACATATGCTATTGAACCAGATGTCTATGTGTCAGGGGAAAAACTCCAGGTGGTATCTGATTGTAGGTACCTTGGCATCATACTTGATTCCAACCTCTCTTTTAAAAAGCATGCGAAAAAGGTCATTCAGATAACCAAATTCAACCTAGCTAAATCTTGTGCAATACACCGACACATGTCTTGTATTCAAGATCCTAAATGGCCTGGCTCCCCCTCCACTCAGTATTTTTGTTAAACAAAAAACCCAAACATATGGCAGCAGATCCACAAGGTCTGCCATGAGAGGTGACTGTATAGTTTCCTTATGCTACGTCTTGCTTGTCCTATGTTGCTCTGTCTGTATGCTACGTCTTGCTTGTCCTATGTTTCTCTGTCTGTACGCTACGTCTTGCTTGTCCTATGTTGCTCTGTCTGTATGCTACGTCTTGCTTGTCCTATGTGGCTCTGTCTGCATGCTACGTCTTGCTTGTCCTATGTTGCTCTGTGTGTGCTCACTGCTCAATGATTGTCTATATTGTAATTGTTTTTAATAATCTGCCCAGGGACTGCGGTTGAAAATTAGCCGGCTAGTTAAAACCGGCACTTTTACTGAAACGTTGATTAATGTCCACTGTCCCTGTAAAAATAAAATAAACTCAAACTCAAGTGCAGAGATGTATTTTTTCCCCTGACCTTGTTTCGAAACAGGTGCATGAAAATGGTCTAAATCAAAACTAATGTCACACATATATTTAGTATATGTAAAGACAAGATCAAATCAAGAATAGTCTGATGGGTGACAATATTAGCCTATCACTTGTGAATTATTTATTATCACTTGTGAATGATGCCCAGCTTAAGGCAAGAACCAATACCTTTTTTTTTTGGGGGGGGGGGGGGGCTTTTTTGATTCATAGTCGCACACCTCATGTAGTTGTCACGAACATTATAAGGAGTGGACCAAGATGCAGCATGGTATGTTTCCATCCTTTTAATTAGGAAGAGAAAAACTAAAAGACCAAAAACAATAACGCGCACTAACAAAATGTACCGCTGATACTGGCACCACTGGCAACTATACCTAGACAAGATCCCACAAAGCACAATGGGAAAATGGCTACCTAAATATGATCCCCAATCAGAGACAACGATAATCAGCTGCATCTGACTGGGAACCATACTAGGCCAACATAGAAATATAATTAACCTAGATACCAACCCTTAATCGAACTAACCAACATAGAGAATAAAAGCTCTCTATGGTCAGGGCGTGACAGTAGTAGCCTAGCACATAGGCCTATATATTTTGATAAGGTTTGTATCACAACTAAAGTGGCCCAAAAATGTCTAAAATTAAGCACATTAATTCGCTTTACAACGAGTGTAGAGCCTAACTGGAATACATACTGTATGCAGCGCGTGAGTTTCAAGATTGGGGAAGATCATTTCACCATAAAAATGCACCTTTATAATAAAAGCTTTAAACGCATAAATGCATTTGTGGTCACTTTTAAGAATTGTGTTTTCCGCTAATGGAACGTTTGCGCTTAAAGCATACTGCCGTGTGCACATTGCTGCACTTATAATGTGAATAAATAGCCTAATAGTTTATCAACATTTAAGCAAAACACTCTGATGTGCTGGGTCAGCCTCATTGCGTAAAAACGTTGTTTTATTTATGCTTGTGGTAGTACTGATTTGGGATCTATATCGCATTCCACAACTGTCCCAGACTATGTTTGGAATATTTATGTCTAGCACAGAATATAATAGGTAAACTGTTGTACTATGGGGGATAGTAGATTGACAAAGGCTAGTGCTTTTGCTGTTCGTTAGGCCTACTCATCTTGCTGGCTGACGAAAAGTAAATGTGGACAGTTGTTCCAATATCTTCAATATGCACCTCGGAATTGGATAAGGACGTGAACAGTTGCGTCCCCGATGTGTCTGTCTTCGCCTGTATCCTGTGAGAAAGACCCGATCATTTGATGGAGAGCCGTGTGAATGAGAGGTGCTTAAGAGCGGGCAGCATTTAGGGAGAAGGGCTGTAAAAGACATGGATATTTTAGGGTGCATTATGGCCACACAAAGGGGATGCCTCTGGGAAATTTAAGGCATTATCTATAGCTTCTCAAATTGTGAACGAGAGAGTGACGAAGTGTTTACAGCCTGCGCAACAAAACAAAGCAGATCTCATGCCTTTCAAGCGACTTTTTTCAAATCATCATTAGAGTTGCATCATGCAAGCTTACAATTTATTAAAAATCAAAACATATAGCCCAACGTTTGTTGAACAACTACAGTTTCATTAATACCTCTAAATTAAGTATATAGGAGTACCTATTTCTTTGTTGACCGCTCAAGACAGAATAGCCGCACGTGCGCACTCAAATCGTTTGGAGAAAATATCCTTTCTATTTTATTCAGCTTTGTTAAATTTGATTCTTTATACTATAAAATAATATAAAATAATGCCACGGAATTCTAAGCAAATCTTGTCTGCTAAATGAACTAGTGCAGCCCACAACCATATGGCATAGCCAGATCAGGACCTGACATAAGGACAACTCAGTATGCTGCACTGTTCTTCTGAAATAGACTACATTTTCTTAATTTCATGTTACTTTAGACCTATCTAAAATAAATGATGTATTTAATGTGAAGGTGTAGCCTATATTACATGGATGTATTATGCTTTTTCTAATGTAAATGTTCAAAGAGCTGTGGCTTGTAGGCTATATGTGGAAGCCAGGAGATGGTGAATGTGTTCATGTTAATTAAGTTAACTCGTTAACAATGCCCTCCAAACATGGCAACTTTCTCATTATTGTTTTATTTTTAAAAGCAGAACATTGTTTGAGAGTGATCTGTGTGTATTATCAGTAGTGGTTGAGGGTTTCCCTGCAAGAAAGAGTAGAAGGGTCCTAGTTGAAAGTAATAAAGACAATCAGTTGACGTCCAATTTCCTCAGTGTTGACAGTATGTGTTATTAGTGGCTTTCAGATAGCACTCTAATAATGCAATATTTGAGTAATTGGAAGAATCTAAGGTTTCAATACAAGGCCACATGATGAACAGAGAGAGGGATTGAGCCTTGGGACTGATATTAAATGAAAGGCTGCCATCTGGTGTTTAGGGTAAAAGATACACCTGCTTGTGTTAAGAGCTATGGAAACAATGATTAAACATTGAGAGATTTATTTACCTCTGAGTCTACGGATCCCTTGTGTATGTGTGTGTGTTTTTTTAATAGATTCACTCCTGTTGATAGAAGTACAAACTTGCCTGTAGATTTGACCTTCATTATGATGATAGTATTTCCATAAATTAAATTGTGTAATGAAGCATGTGTGTAACTGATTGACTTACTAGAATTAAGGGTTTGAAAGGATAAACTATCTGGTTTTATATGTTGATTTAACTTACTTTAATAGAAGTATTGCGATAGAACCTCATTTGATAGTTTAAGCCATAAATTAATGATTACCTTAAAATGTTACAATCGTTACCACAGAAGTGGTAAAAGGGGGGAGCGTGAGGGAACATTTTATTATCTGCAGAGATAGCCTTGAATTGGACACAGCATTCCTCTCACTCTATCTTGCTTCGTGCAGTTGACTGTGACCTCTTCAGACCAATTGGCAGTACGCCCAGAACATTGCAAACGCAACACAGTACGCCCAGAACCAAAAGGATTATCTCAGTTTCAAGGTCTCAGCTTTGAGAGAAGAAGCCTTGTGAGGTGTCACTCAGTCACATGCAGGAACCAATGTTAATAATAAATAATGTAAATTGTTCTTGTATGACTTGTTTGTGTAACATTACATAAGGACTGAAAGGGAACACCCTTGGCAGAGTTTTCATCAAGCTTGGATTGTGAACCTCTCCAGACATCATAATAAAGAGTGATTCATTTCATATTGACATCAGGTGTCCCTGGTGTTGAATTTCCACCACGCCATGCAAATAAACTGATATCTCTAGCTTGAACAGACAGATTTTGATGGAGATTTGTGTATTATGACAATTAGATTTCCAAGGGGCGTGGTCATCAATTGAAACGTTCTTTAAGGTGTAGGCTGCTACAAAATATGTTCCACACCCGACCAACATGACCTGTAATTTCCGTGGATCTGATTGGTCAAGGAGGTGGCACCACAGGACCCAGAGTGTTTTTTTTTCTCCTGCTCTAGTGATTTCTATTTTACTGAAAACAACAACAATGTAAGTAATTCTAGTAGGCGTAGCCTAAAACAGATATGTCTGGTTCATCCCCATTGTTTAAGTGAAAGACGGACAGTTTATGACATGTATGGCAGCCGGGCATGTTGAGCCTGCTGTGTGGTTGTCCCATTAGGCAGATTATTTTTAAAACTGAAAACACCCGAACTGTAAGTCATTTCAGTAGGAGCTTCGCAAAATATATATTTTTTACCTGTTACACTGGAAGTGTAACTTTTAGTCAGGGCGAGCAGAGCGTGAACCACTTTATCCTGCTACTCCAGCTGAGATACACTATATAGCGGTAACTCACCTAGTCATGCTAGCTTCGCCCTCATGTGGGTGCTAACAAGCATGCTAAGCAGTGTTAGGTATCAACAGCCATTGTCAACCAATCAAGTAGGGGTTGGAAGCTCTGGTGAGGTTCGATTGGTTACGCAAACAATATCACCAAATATTTGCTTGATGATCAGCTTTGCCCAACTTTAGTCCCGCCCTGTTCAGCTCCCTCTCCCATGCTGCATCTCCCAATGGTCCCTGGCCACTCTGCTTCTCACTGCTTTACTTTCATTGAAAATGAATGGGAAGCTGTTGTTTCACCATGTGATACAGTCTCTAGTGTATATACCCTGTCAGACGTGAGCTGCACGTTGAAATCTTGAAATCACGCTCTGCAAAAGTTTGTAGTATGTGTCCGATGTAGCAGGCCAGAAAAACAGATTCTCTGCTTCCTCCCTGTCGTTTAATTAAGGGACCGACAAGTTATGGCATTTCTGCGTGTAAACAACTATCGGGTTAGTGACCATAATCTTCAGCAACCATAAAATACTGCTGATTTGGCTGATGGGAAAGTGCCTTTCAGACCTTAAAGTCAATCTCTGTGTGTAGGGTATGACATAGTAATGAATCAGTAGCAGAATGGTTTTATATGGGCTATGGTGGCCTTTTCTAATCAGGTCACACAGATTTAAACTCCTGGAAAAACTCCTGGCCCTTTAGGGAGAATGAAAACCCTGTCATACTGCAGCAACCTTTCTCATATGAATTATATTTTAAAACTGGAATAACAGGGGAGTTTCCCTTACACAGACACAGAGACAACTGTGAATAGACAATACAACTAACAGGACAGAGTTTGTTTTATGCAGTGTTGCATCATGTAGGCCCAGGGATAGAAATGGCCTGTGTCCAAAATCGTTAAATTCCATCCCTGTGTATTCATACCACTTGACTTATTCCACATTTTGTTGTGTTATAGTCTTAATTCAAAATGTATTACATTTATGTTTTTTCTTCACCCATCTATACAGAATACCCCATAGTGAAAACCCGTTTTTACATAAGTTTTCACACCCCTGAGTCAATATTTTGTAGAAGCAATTTTGGCAGCGATTACAGCTGTGAGTATCTCTGGGTAAGTCTCTAAGAGCTTTCCACACCTGGATTGTACATCATTTACCTATTATTATTTTCAAAATGCTTCAAGCTCTGTCAAATGTGTTGTTGATCATTGCTAGACTATTTTCAAGTTTTGTCAATGATTTTCTAGCAGATTTAAGTCAAAGCTGTAACTCGGCCACTCAGGAACATTCACTGTCTTCTTGGTAAGAAAATCCAGTGTTGATTTGGCCTTGAATTTTAGGCTATTGTCCAGCTGAAAATAAAATGAATCTCCCAGTGTCAGGTGGAAAGCCTGTGCTGTGCTAAATTTGGTTTCTTTTTTTTTATCCCAAAAACTCCTCAGTCCTTAATGATGACAAGCATACCCATAACATGATGCAACCACCATTATGCTTGAACATATGTAGAGTGGTACTCAGTAGTGTATTGTATTGGATTTGCCCCAAATGTAACACTTTGTATTCAGAACAAAAAGTGAATTGCCTTGTAACATTTTTAGAATAATTACTTTATTGTAAAATGGATGCATGTTTTGGAATATTTTTTATTCTGTACAGGGTTCCTTCTTTTCACTCTGTCAATTAGGTTAGTATTGTGGAGTAACTACAATGTTGACCCATCGTCAGTTTTCTCTTATCACAGCCATTAAACTCTGTTGCTGTTTTAAAGCCACCACTGGCCTAATAGTGATTAAAGTCACCACTGGCCTAATAGTGATTAAAGTCACCACTGGTCTAATAGTGATTAAAGTCACCACTGGTCTAATAGTGATTAAAGTCACCACTGGTCTAATAGTGATTAAAGCCACCACTGGCCTAATAGTGATTAAAGTCACCACTGGCCTAATAGTGATTAAAGCCACCACTGGCCTAATAGTGATTAAAGCCACCACTGGCCTAATAGTGATTAAAGCCGCCACTGGTCTAATAGTGATTAAAGCCTCCACTGGCCTAATAGTGATTAAAGTCACCACTGGTCTAATAGTGATTAAAGTCACCACTGGTCTAATAGTGATTAAAGTCACCACTGGTCTAATAGTGATTAAAGTCACCACTGGTCTAATAGTGATTAAAGTCACCACTGGCCTAATAGTGATTAAAGCCACCACTGGTCTAACAGTGATTAAAGTCACCACTGGCCTAATAGTGATTAAAGTCACCACTGGTCTAATAGTGATTAAAGTAACCACTGGTCTAATAGTGATTAAAGTCACCACTGGCCTAATAGTGAAATCCCTGAGCGGTTTTCTTCCTCTCCGCCAACTGAGTTAGGAAGGATGACTGTATCTTTGTAGTGACTGGGTGTATTTTTTTTATTTTTTTTATTTTTTATTTCACCTTTATTTAACCAGGTAGGCAAGTTGAGAACAAGTTCTCATTTACAATTGCGACCTGGCCAAGATAAAGCAAAGCAGTTTGACAGGTACAACAACACAGAGTTACACATGGAGTAAAACAAACATACAGTCAATAATACAGTATAAACAAGTCTATATACGATGTGAGCAAATGAGGTGAGATAAGGGAGGTAAAGGCAAAAAGGCCATGGTGGCAAAGTAAATACAATATAGCAAGTAAAACACTGGAATGGTAGATTTGCAATGGGAGAATGTGCAAAGTAGAAATAAAAATAATGGGGTGCAAAGGAGCAAAATAAATAAATAAATAAAATACAGTAGGGAAAGAGGTAGTTGTTTGGGCTAAATTATAGGTGGGCTATGTACAGGTGCAGTAATCTGTGAGCTGCTCTGACAGTTGGTGCTTAAAGCTAGTGAGGGAGATAAGTGTTTCCAGTTTCAGAGATTTTTGTAGTTCGTTCCAGTCATTGGCAGCAGAGAACTGGAAGGAGAGGCGGCCAAAGAAAGAATTGGTTTTGGGGGTGACTAGAGAGATATACCTGATTGATTGATATTGATACACCATCCAATGTATATTTAATAACTACACCATGCGCAAAGGGATATTCAACGTCTGCTTTTTCTCCCATCTACCAATGGGTGCCCTTCTTTGTCATGCATTGGAAAACCTCCCTGGTCTTTGTGGTTGAATCTGTGTTTGGAATTCACTGTTTGACTGTGGGACCTTACAGATAATTGTATGTGAGGGGTACAGAGATGAGGTAGTCATTCAAAAATCATGTTAAACACTATTATTGTACACAAAGTGAGTCCACGCAACTGACTATGTGACTTGTTAAGCACATTTTTACTACTGAACTAATGAGTGCTTGTTTCCTTGGAAATGGGTGTGTTTGAATAGACTCACATTAACAGCTTCATATGACTTAGCATGCTAGCTCCATCCTGGTGGGACAGTGGACTATTTCCATGGATAGAGAACAGAAGATTCAACGACAAAAAATGAATTCCAAAGCAAATGAATTTCCATGTGTCCTGTCTGTGCTTAGAGTTGGAAACAGTCAACCCAAACTAAGCTAGCAGTATTATTAAAAGTCTTATGTGAAACATGTTCTCAGAATGTTATTGAATTATCTTCAAATAACCTATAATTTCTGTTAATAGAACATTAATAAAACTACCCAGGAAAACTTTAGAACCATAGTAAAACATTTTCAGTTTTCACTTCAGCTCTCAGAATGTTTAAAAAACAATACGTTTTACCAGTCAGGAAACTGAGGGCTTTGTTCCCAGAACAGGTGAAGTTTTCACTTCAGCTCTCAGAATGTTTAAAAAACAATATGTTTTACCAGTCAGGAAACTGAGGGCTTGTTCCCAGAACCAATGGGAAACCAAAAACCTGCATTCCCACAACCAAATGTGCTAGTTGGGAGGCTTTCAAACAGATTGTATTTTTGGTGCGCATAGAATGGTATCATGAGTGCATTCAACTGTATGTTCTGTTGCTATTTTTCTTCACAATATGACTCAGATAGGCTCATTCTGTTCAGGACAACCCAGGCTACAGCGGATGTCATCCCTGTGGATTAAAAAAAGAGATCATCAACATTGATACGGTAAATTACATTAATTTTTAAATATAGAAATGTGTGTGGTTAGCTTGTATGACATTAAAGTGGTATTTATTATAATCCTTAATGTCGTATCTTTCATAACACATTGACTCCTCTCAATTTAACGCATTTCCCTCACTCAGACAACAACAAATGTGCAAAAGTAGCCCAACTAGAGGGAGGGATGGTGTTATCTTCTTGTCTCTTGTGGTGCTCAAGTTTAACGGCTGTCAGTCAAAACAAATACCAGTGCTGTGAAGTGGAGAACCTGAGCTCTTATGTTATGTATAGCGTGTTACTGTACTTATCAACAACAACAATCTGCCATTTTCATCTCATATATGGGGTGACAGGGGCAAGTGAACTGAGCAGTTGGGCAAATTGAGCCTGCTCGGAAATTTCCCGAGGTGTTTTTTTAATTTTTTTTACTGAAACTACAACTTTAAGGAATTCCAGTAGGCTTAGCCAATTTCTTTCTATTGAACCTTTATTTAACTAGACAAATCAGTTTAAGAACAAATTCTTATTTACAATTACGGCATACCCCTAGCCCTGATAATGCAGTGCCTAAGATCGCTCCGGAGCCCCCAAAAAACAAAAACCGAGCTTTCAGTTTCATTCACAATTTATGGCATTTATGGCAGCCGGGCATGTTGAGCCTGGTCTGTGGTTGTCTCGTTAGGCGGAGGATTATTTTTTAATTGAATGGTTACTGTTCTGGAGTAATAGAATGCTCAGCCTACCACCGGCTGGGTTCTGGCTGGAGGAGGAGCTCACAGCCTGCAATAAATAGCGGATGATTACATTGAAGGGAAAATATTTCGAAGAGTTATCCATCGGTCTGGGAACAGTCTCGAAGGAAATAGAGTCCAGTGTACTTTACGCCTCACGCTTTCATTCGTCAAATCCTTTTGTGATATTTTGGCGACCCCGTAATTCGATTCCAAATGACTCGGTATGTAAGCAGCTGTTTCATTACTCTGGTCGTTCTGTTCCTTTGGCGGGTCGAAGACATCGCAGACGCTTGCAGATGCCTCCCTCAGCATCCTCAACAGGCTTTTTGCAATGCAGAAATCGGTAAGGCAATTTGGGAACATTTTACTTTTCAGGTGAGAGCTATCAATACGCAACATGAGAACACTTTATGGATTGTCTGTGGTCGTAGGCTTAATGATCATGTCCAAATCATTTATACTATCTACATCTTCTCACAGTTATTTACGTAGTTAAGTAGGCGACAGTAAGATGGTTTACAGCCAGGACTCTCCAACCCTGTTCCTGGAGAGCTGCCTTCCTGTAGGTTTTCAAGCCAACCCCTAGTTGTAATGAACCTTGTTCTGTTTATCAACCAGTTAATTATTAGAATTAGGTGCGCTAGCTTAGGGTTGGAGGAAACCTACAGGACTGCAGCTCCCCAAGAACAGGATAGAGCCCTGCTACACTATTTTGCTTAAGGTATGAAGTGTGCCTACAAATTAATTATTTGAGATGTATGTGTTTACATAACATTAAGGATACCTGCTCTTTCCATGACATGGACTGGCCAGCTGTAAACTATGATCCCTTATTGATGTCACCTGTTAAATCCTCTTCAATCAGTGTAGATTAAGGAGAGGCAGGTTAAAGAAGCCTTCTACACTGTTCTCTCTCCATATCACCCTTAAACATCAGTGTGACTGACTAGTATACCGGAATAGATTTCAATAACGTTAGATAAACCATGTCTCCCTCTTCTAGTGATCAGGGCGAAGGTGGTTGGAAAGAAAGCGGTGTCTAACGCCATCAAGTATGACATCGAACAGATCAAGGTATGATTCTCCTTTTTTTTTAAGTGGTTCTATAAAAATGTCTGTTTCTAAATGGTAATGTAATTATTCAGTCGCTCTTCCTACTGGTCCTAGACTATGGTGACATCCCCTATGAACTCAGCTGCTACTTCGTTAAAGATATCACTACATGCTCTACCAGAGTTGGTTGGCCCTTTAACTAAGACTTCCACTGCCTGACATCATTAGTAAGACATAAGTTAGCCATGCCTGAGACTGGTAACTGGAAGTTCCTTATGGAGTAAGGTAAACTAGCTTTTATTGTCTTTTTTGCACCTGATTTGTGGAGCCTTGTTAAAATATTTTACATTTTGGAAGAAAATGCATACAAAAAAAGCAGGAAGCTGGTCTCATTTCAGAGTTTCTTATTTTGAGTTCTTTGTTTATTTTATAATTCAGGGCTCATCTGTAAAATAGATCTGGGTTAAATAATGATTGCTTGCACATTACAGATCTGTTGACATTAAAGGGTAAAGACTGACAGTGCCTGAGTGGTGCAGTCAGTGAGGTTCCAAACTATATATGTAGCTGGTTGACAGATCTTCCTTTCTCTCCTTGTGATTGGCTAGATGTTCAAAGGTTGTGACCAGGTTATCCACGCCATCTTCACTTACACCACTTCGTGCAGCGTGACTCTAGAAATCAACAAGGAGTATCTCTTCACAGGTGCGGTTCTCACTACGTTACCCAAGTTCAATAGCCAGCACTGGTTAACCCTATCAGTCCTGAGACCCCAGCAGAGATCAGCTCTTCATTTATCTGCATGTTCAGCCCTGACTTTTTGCCTTGGTAAAACACTATTTTTCTTTCCAGGACAACCAGGGCTACAAGTAAACCACAAAAGAAGTTGACAAACGGTTACATGCGTTTTATTAATAAATGTTAACATGAGGCAAATACTAGCTAAAAATGAATTTATATGAATGCTGTACATACAGAAATGGTTTGCTCGGTGATAAATGACTATCCAGTTAATCAGTGACAACTGTTAGTTTGTAAACAGCTATGTAAGCGTATTACATTACTAAAGACATTATGTTCTCTGATTTCCTACCTTCTCTGGAGAGGAACCCCGTTACCTTCATGACTCTTGATTAGCTTGTGAGTGTCATAGACTAAAACATGTTCGTGAGTCTCGGCTTTTCATAAATTACTTAACAAAAAGATAATCCAACAATTCCAAAGATTGTACTTTGTTACAGTTCGTATAGTAAGGAAATCGGTCAATAGAAATATATTAATTAGGCCTTTCTCTAGGGATTTCACATGACTGGGAATAAAGATATGCATCTGTTGGTTGCAGATGTACGTTTACAAAAATGTAGGGCCGTCTGTATCTGTTCCAACCATTTTCCCTGTGCAGCGCAACACATCTCCTTCGCTTAGTAGTTTAGACTGTTGAATGTTGTCTCGTTCCTCTTCAATGGCTGTGAAGTTGCTGGATATTGGCAGGAACTGGAACATGTTGATCCAGAGCATCCCG
Organism: Oncorhynchus mykiss; assembly: GCF_013265735.2. Classification (NCBI taxonomy): domain Eukaryota; kingdom Metazoa; phylum Chordata; class Actinopteri; order Salmoniformes; family Salmonidae; genus Oncorhynchus; species Oncorhynchus mykiss. The sequence continues at coordinate 91,967,001 of NC_048576.1, read as the reverse complement.
AACATGCTCAATAGTGTCTTGAGTATACAGGGTATGGGAGAACTGGACATTATCAGCTTCCAGGAATTGTGTGAAGATCCTTGCGCCATGGGGCTGTGCATTATCATGCTGTAACATGAGGTGATGGAGGTGGGTGAAAAGTATCGCTGTGCATTGAAATTGCCATTGATAAAATGCAGTGTTCATTGTCCGTAGCATATGTCTGCCCATAGCGTAACCTCACTGCCTCCATGGGGCACTCTGACCATAACGTTTACATCAGCAAATCGCTTGCACACAATGCCATACACGTGGTCTGCCGTTGATCGGTTTGGAGGTACTGCTAAATTCTCTAAAATGGGGGTGGCTTATGGTAGAGAAATTAGCATTCAATTCTCTGGAAACCGCTCTGGTGGACATTCCTGCAGTCAGTATGCCAATTGCACGCTCCCTCTACTTGAGATCTGTGGCGTTGTGACAGAACTGTGCATGTTATTGTCCCCAGCACAAGGTGCACCTGGATAATGATTATTCTGTTTAATCAGTTTCTTGATATGCCACACCTGTCAAGTGGATGGATTATCTTGGTAGAGAAGTGCTCACTAACATGGATGTAAACAAATTTGTTCACAATTTGAGGTAAATAAGCTTTTTGTGTGTTTGGATAATTTCTGCCATCTTTTATTTTGGCTCATGAAACATGGGATCAACACATTACATGTTGCGTTTTTATATTTTTGTTCAGTGTAAATGCATGAGACGGACACAACAATGTGACAAGTTCAAGGGGCTTAGACTTTCTATAGGCACTGTAAATGTATACAACTAATGCATTAGTTAATACGTGTGTGTGTACACTTATGATGATAAATCTGTTCTGGGCTGCATCAGTGTCTTCATGCTCCAGGGTGATGTATCCTAACCATTAGTGGAGCAAATGCTAAACTGAGCCAAGATAGCATCTAGGGGCAACTGTACCCTACACCATGTTTTCCCCACAGTACAATGACTATCTATATGTCTTGTCTGTAGGCAAGCTGAAGACTGGAAGGATGTCTATAACACTGTGTGGCTATAATCCACCCTGGGAGGACTTGAGTGCTGCACAAAAGAACAGCTTGACTCACCGCTACCAAAGCGGCTGTGATTGCAAGGTGTGTGTGTGTGTGTGCTGGGAATTATAGTAATTACTATATACCAGTTTAGTTAAATAGTTACATGGCACATTTTCTTCAAGGGAGTATACTATTCTGGTCACATTTGCAAATGCTTGAGTATTGGGGTAATGGACAGTCAGTGATCTTGGTCTTATCTCTCTACTCTGACCCACAGATCATCCACTGCACTTCCCTCCCCTGTCCAATCAGCACCTCGGATACATGCCTGTGGACATACTTGGGAACCGACAATGGCCAAAACCTTGCCTGTATCAAGAGGCAAGATGGGTCCTGTGCCTGGTACAAGGGGATAGGACTACCCAAGAAGTAGTTCCTGGATATTGGAGACTCCTAAACTCTACAGGCCATCCACTCACTGCTCAGTGACTAAAGATGCCTGCAATTAATACATGAGTAAACACACCTACAAATGCAAGTTGTTGTGATTTTTAAATTGTTTACTGGTCACTTCTACAAGTGCAATTTAAAATAAACATATATAGCACTCAAGCTAATTTCTTATGTCATTCATTTGTCACTTGTTTTTAAACTGGAACCAAAGGTGTTATTGAAACCCCAAATCGTTTTCGATATGCTTGTCTGTAAATGGAACAGTGTTCCTGAAATACCATAAAGCCTGGGACACATTGAACAGGGTGTAATGTATACATTTCAGATGGTATGTTCTATACATGAATAACAGTGTCTTCTGACATGAAAGGAATCATGTCGGTTTGAATGGAATCTCTAACATTAAACATTTGTCTACTGAATGTGGCCCTTCAGCAGTTTGGGGTCTAAACCAAGGCTTCAGCATTGTAATGTCATTGACCAAATAAAGCCACTTAGCTTCTTTCTTCCTTGCTTTATAAGTCGGCTAATGTTGTCCTTCAGTGGAAAATGTTCTGTACATTTCAATAATTTAGCAGACGCTGTTATTTAGAGCCACTTTAAAAAAAAATATCACCTTACTGGACCCAAGTGGGAATAAAACCCACAACCCTGGTGTTGCCAGAACCCTGCTCTACCAACTGAGCCACGTGTCCAACCCTATTGACAAAACCCTTTGATTTATTGGCAATGGAGATGGTAAACTCGGCTGCTGTGGTCCACAGTGAAGGGTAGTGGTTTTTGTCATGACTCTTGTTCTGGAGGCCACACTGCATATGGGCACAGTCATAAAATCTGAATTTAAACAACTTAAACTCAACTTCTAATACATATGAATATTTAATGTATAACCAGTTATTTTTTGGGGTTCCTAAAATGTTTAACAAAAACCTTAAACTAAAATGGCTATAAGTATCAACCCACTTTGTTTAGGTAAGCCTAAATTAGTTAAGGAATAAAATGTGCCTTAAATCACAAGTTACATGGACTGAAATAATGGGGGTTGACATGATTTTTGAATGACTACCCATTTGTCTGTCCCCCATGAATCTGTAAGGTCCCTCAAAGACCAGGGAGCTTATTGAAAGCCTTCTAAAGGGCTACTTGGTAGATGGTTAACAAATCAGACTTCTCTTTAAACATGGTAAAGTTAATAAGGTATGAAACCACCCAGACATTATGCGTACCCACCATGGTATTGGGCAGCTGCTGACATTTAACTTATCTGGTTTAGAAATTAAACTCTGGTCATCTAATTGCAGAGAACATATACATTTTGGCCAGCTTTTTTTGTTAAGATTGTATTACAAGGTATGCTATATGTGTAAGATATGCCATGTTAGTATATGCAGCTGTAGGTTTTAAACCCCATTCTAGGCTGTTACATTTCTGTAAAGAGTTTGTCTATCGGGAGTGAGTTTCCGTTAAAATGATACCAGCGCTCTGCTTTAGACGTTCCATGCCCGACCCACACAACCTGTGATTTCCTTGAATCTGATTGGACAGAGGTGCCACCACAGGTCCCATAGTGGCGGGGCAATTATTTTTATCCTGATTGTAACAAAGTTCAGGTTTGCCCCCCCCCAACATTTTTTTTATTGTAATTTACACCAGATATGTGTTTTTGGAAGGTCAGTTGTATTAGTATGCTTGTCCCTGGAGAAAATTGGAGGCAAGTGCCATGTACAAGGGCACACAGACTGCTCAGTTATTCCAACCAGCAATATTTTGGTTACTGGCCACACTAACCACTAGGCCAGTGTTCCCAACTACACATTTGTTGTAGACTGTCAGGAAGTCCTGGATCCAGTTGCAGAGGGAGGTGTTTAGTCCCAGGGTCAGCTTAGTGATGAGCTTTGTGGGCACTATGGTGTTGAACACGGAGCTGTAGTCAATGAGCAGCATTCTCACAAATGTGTTCCTTTTGTCCAGGTGGAAAAGGGCAGTGTGGAGTGCGATTGCGTCATCTGTGGATCTGTTGGGGCGGTATGCGAAATGGAGTGGGTCTAGTGTAACCGGAATGATGCTGTTGATGTGAGCCATGACCAGCCTTTCAAATCACTTCATGGCTACTGATGTGAGTGCTACAGGGCGGTAATCATTTTGGCAGGTTACCTTCGCTTCCTTGGGCACAGGGATTTTGGTGGTCTGCTTGAAAGATGTAGGTATTACAGACTCAGTCAGGGAGAGATTGAAAATGTCAGTGAAGACACTTGCCAGTTGGTCAGCGCATGCTTTGAGTACACGTCCTGGTAATCCGTCTGGCCCCGCGGCTTTGTGAATGTTGACCTGTTTAAAGGTCTTGCTCACATCGGCTACCGAGAGCGTTATCACACAGTCGTCTGGAACAGCTGGTGCTCTCATGCATGCTTCGGGGTTGCTTGCATCGAAGCGAGCGTAAAAGGCATTTAGCTAGTCTGGTATAATTTCATAGAAGTGTCCGGATTAGTGTCCCGCTCCTTGAAAGTGGCAGCTCTAGCCTTTAGCTCGATGCGGATGTTGCCTGTAGTCCATGGCTTCTGGTTGGGATATGTACTTACTGTCACTGTGGAGACGACGTCGTCGATGCACTTATTGATGAAGCTGATGACTGAGGTGGTATACTCCTCAATGCCATTGGATGAATCCCGGAACATATTCCAGTCTGTGCTAGCAAAACTGTCCTGTAGCGTAGCGTCCGCGTCATCTGACCACTTCCGTATTGAGCGAGTCACTGGTACTTCCTGCTTTAGTTTTTGCTTGTAAGCAGGAATCAGGAAGATAGAATTATGGTAAGATTTTCCAAATGGAGGGAGAGCTTTGTATGTGTCTGTGTGTGGAGTAAAGGTGGTCTATAGTTTTTTTTCCCCCTCTCTGGTTGAACATGTGAAATGCTGGTAGAAATTTGTTAAAAACGGATTTAAGTTTGCCTGCATTGAAGTCCCTGGTCACTAGGAGCATCGGTTCTGGTCTACTGTGCTTCTCTGTGTAGTACTTACCCTCCTCTTAAAGCCCTCATGAACCATGTCTATCTAGTTCTACTGTGGTTCTCTGTATAGTACTTACCCTCCTCTTAAAGCCCTCATGAACCATGTCTATCTAGGTCTACTGTGTTTCTCTGTATAGTACTTACCCTCCTCTAAAAGCCCTCATGAACCATGTCTATCTAGGTCTACTGTGTTTCTCTGTATAGTACTTACCCTCCTCTAAAAGCCCTCATGAACCATGTCTATCTAGGTCTACTGTGGTTCTCTGTATAGTACTTACCCTCCTCTAAAAGCCCTCATGAACCATGTCTATCTAGTTCTACTGTGTGTCTCTCTATAGTACTTACCCTCCTCTAAAAGCCCTCATGAACCATGTCTATTATTCCTCCACTAGATGGGGTCATTCCTTCAATCATATTCAGTTGTAAATGCTACTTGTGGAGACTGAATTGGGTTAAACGGTATGAGTTCCTCTTTGGTCAAACTACTCTCTGACCTCTCTGAGACTTTACTCACTTTTTCGGGCAAGTGACCATAATCTTTTAGCAACCAATAAATACTGCTGACTTGGCCGATGGGGAAAGTGTATTTTAGACCTGAAAGTAAATCTCTGGATAGGATATGACATAGTGATTAATCAGTTTTAAAACTCCTGGCCCTATAGGGAGGATGAAAACTCTGTCAAACTGCAGCAACATTCAAATCAAAGTTTGTTTGGTTGTGTACATCGATGTGCAGCAAAATGCTTGTGTTTTCTAGCTCCAAAAGTGAAGTAATATCTATAAATTAAAAAACAACACACAAATAATCTAAAAAGTAAAACAATGAATAATTATCAGAACGAGCAATACCAGAGTCTGAAATATAGACAGTCTGGACAGTAAATGCATAGAAAAGGTGAGGAGAGCAGTAGCTATAGTAAAACCTTGTACTTGTTCATATGAATTATATTTTAAAAGGGGGTTCCGTTACACAGACAACTGTGATTAGACCATAGAACTAACAGGACTGAGCTTGCTTTAGGCAGGGTTGCATCATGTAGGCCCATGGATGGAAACAGCCAATGCCCCAAATCCTTAAATTCCATCCCTGTGTAGGCCTATATACATTTGTAATTAAGTGACAGGCTAGACTGTGTTAATGGACCTATGTCATCACTATTTGAATTTTGGATTAAAGAAGTTGATCACATTCACAATTTCTCATTAGACAAATACATTGTCTTAGGCTATAAATACATAACTTTCCCACTTTGTTTCCCCTGGCCAGATGCTTCTACACATGCATTCCTTGCTGTTTGGGTTTTCAGGTTGGGTTTCTGTACAGCACTTTGTGACATCAGCTGATGTAAGAAGGGCTTTATAAATACATTTCATTGATTGATTGATTGATGGGACAAGGCGTATAGAGGCTTACAGTTGATCAGACTGATACAGCAGGTCAGATCACTAACGTTTAGGTGTAGGCTGCTACAACATTGCTGTAAAGAGTTTTTGCTTGTGTCTTTCGGGAGTGAGTTATTTTCTGTTTGCTAAAATAATACCTTATGAAAGTGGAATGCACACTCTGCTTTCTATAGACTTGTGCCATGCCTGACCTGCGATTTCTGGGAATCTGATTGGACACAGAGGTGGCAGTGGCCATTTTGTCTCCTGATGGTAACCAGGTAACATTTTGGAACCTAGTTGTAGCAGGGGCCTTAACTCCTTAATCTTGTGAAAATTGGCCTGTATGGATTGAGAAACATTTTTATTTTTCCAACAGAACTATTAAAAGGATATGCAAGACATGGTAGCAATTGGAAAGGAACGCCAAAGGTGAGGACAAAACAGTTCACCTGACACAAGACTGAATCCAAACATTACACTGTTGAATTTATGTGCATTTGACTGCACTATTCACAGCATTTGTCAATAACGAAATCTGAAAATACTCTGTAAACATTCAGTAGCATAAATAAGAATATTCATTCACATTTTGGATTAGGTGCAAGAAAAGAAAGAATGATTACAAGGGTTTGAGTGAGAGGTCCCACTGGTGTCTCCAAGTGGCAACACAACTCTCCAAACTGTAGACCGTTCCTAAATCATTTCAATGCTCTATTATGACTCAAGAAAAGAGCCTTAAACTATAAGGCGCTTTTTTGAGCACTCCTAGCTTTGCCATTGAGGAACTGAATCAAGCACACTTGTAGTTTCCAATCCAAAAACATTCCATTATAAATCGCAATCTGGGTTAGGTATGTGTGCATCATTTGAAAGGTATTCTATTGACAACAAGGCAGTGTTAGCCCAGCTAGCACATAACATTCTGAGAACCATTTATTTCTTAGAGTTATAAATATTAAAATATTTATAATTTATTTGACAGACATGCATGCAGATAGAAAGATGTATCTGACGTTGTCTGGACAAAAATAGTACGGCATATCATACTATTTCTGGCCAGACAGCATCAGATACATGGGTCACATATAGTAAGACAGAGTGGCGCTGTTTTGCTCGCACAGATGTTTTCAATTTCAATTAAATTAAATTCAAGGGCTTTATTGGCATGGGAAACATGTGTTCACATTGCCAAAGCAAGTGATGTAGACAACATACAAAGTGAATATATAAAGTGAAAAACAACAAAAATTAACAGTAAACATTACACATACAGAGGTTTCAAAACAGTAAAGACATTACAAATGTCATATTATATATATATATATATATATATATATATATATATATATATATATAGTGTTTTAACAATGTACAAATGGTTAAAAGACACAAGATAAAATAAATGGTATGACATTTTCAGCAGAGAGGAAGAGTCGAAGCGAGAGGACACACTCTCACAAAAAGATCTGTGCAGAATGAGCCCAGTGCGTTTCTATGGGCATTAAATGCAGAACTAAGCTTGTCGCCTGCCTTTGCAACGACTCCTATTGTTAGGGCGGAGACATGAGCATCTCGTCATTATAACAGATATCTAGTTTCAGTACAGTTGCGAATTGGGAAGGAACGTTGGTGGGTGCACAGTGCACTGTTCGGATGCTGGGTTCCCCTAAATGAAATGTATTTTTTGCCAAAATTATATAATTGCTCCTGTCTAAATAAAATAATTGAAAATACTTCACCAGGGACTATGACGTAACCATAGAGTATCATTAGCTTATTTATTTTTTAAAGAAGCTCTGTATTGTTTCAAATTACAAGTGTGTAGGCCAGGCCTATTTTATTGGGAAGCCCGAAATTGTGTTAGCACGCGTGGCAATATAAATACTTGATTATTGAGTTGTGACTGTCAGTAAAAAGCAACTAAAATATGTGTGAAGATAACGTGTTTTGAGTATAATTTAAAATATTGAGATGGAGAAGGGGAGGGGTGTGGCGGGGAGGGGTGTGTGGCGAGGATATGGCGCGTTTCAGTCCAGAATGCATGCACTCAGTTCTCTAGAATGTGCTCAGCTCTCCCAACAATTCTTTCACATTCATTGTTTCATTGTGTGAATTGTTTGCCCTTTGTTAATTTTCATAAATTCCCATTACATATGTACCAGTAGGCCTAGTAATTGTACTGTTAATACCCATCGTTTGGTTACATAGATTTCTGTTAATGCAGGTATTAATTACATTCATTTACCGTTCTCACGTTCCGAGTGGAAACATTATTTGCAGAGTTCAACCTGCTACACTTTATTTCATAACCATCATTTACGAGTTTTGGCATTTTCCCATTTACCTTTGTTTGGAGTGCCCGATGTGTGCAATGAGCATGTGTCTGTCTGGTTTCTCTCTCCTGATAATGTCAGGTGAGCGCGCACCTGAGCGTGCATAAAGTAAGCCGAACTGACCTGCTGTGGGCAAATGTAGGAAAGTGCCCGTTAGGGGATATCGGATTTCTGATTGTCTTAACTCTTCACGTCCACCACGAATAAACTGAGCTTCTCAGTATTTGTTTCTTCACCTCACACAGTAGACCCGAGTCAACGAAGTCTGCTTTATTTTAAAACATCCATTACAAATAATAATAGTTCCTCACAATATTTGAAAAATCTTTCCAACACCTGACAATCACCAAGCCTCGATGTGAAAATATCATGATCTGATGATCCAGCCATGGATGATCCCATATATCCAGTGGAAACGAAATGTAAAAACATCCGAGCTCACTGGTTCGGGATACTCTGAAGGCTCAGAATAAGCCTACTCTAGTTGATACAATGTTGCAAGTTCACTAGCAACAGCTTCAGCCCAAACCCAGTTGATTGATTTGGTAGCCTACAATGTTGCACTTCACCAGCGATGGCTCAAGTCAAGACAGATAGAAAGGGGGGCAGAGAGGCAGAGAAGATAGATTAATGAGATTGAAAGAACCTGCATTTTCATCAGGATATTTTCTTCTGTTTTTATTTGTTGGGTTTAGGACTATGTATTTGACTTAGTTGAAGATGGAAGTTACTGTATAGGCCTAATTTAGCATTGGCCTAAAGGCTATCTCTGAGTTCCATGCGTTAATTTATTTAGCCACCAATGAATGGATCACGGTGTATCAATGTGTCCATATGGCAGGGGCTAGTACTCTTGCATTAGGTGAATTTTAATTCAGATTTTTATGATTAACCAAGTAAAAAACATTTAGAAAAACAAAAAGGTTATTATTTAAATGAAACTGTTCCATGAAATGCTGTTATGAAAATAATCAACTGGTCGGCAGATCGGTAGTAATAGTAGGATAAGTTGTAAGCTTCCCCAAAATTGAAACTCAGGAGCGGCCTATGGTCTTTACTCTTACACCCATTAAAAATGCGTGCCTGCATATAGAAATCAAATGCCTTTCCAACTGATTCCTTCTGGCGCTGGCCCTGCCACAACTTTATCCGAATGGTGCAGGATACCCAGCTAGCACGTTCTGAGAACCATATGTTTCTTAGGTGGGAATTTCAGTACTTCCGCATAACGTTTCCTTCGGGTTTGCTCATGGTTCTATGTAAAGTAATGTTCTCAAATTTTCCAGGGAACATTAAGAAACAACGTTCTTCTGTGGGAATTGCAGTACTTCAACATAACATTTTCGACAGGTTTCCTTGTGGTTCTTTATAAAGTCATGTTCTCAGCACATTAAGAAAACGTTCTATTAAAACCACAAGAAAACATTGGAAACGCTCAAAGAATGTTCTAAGAATGTTATTTAAAAACATATACATTCTGTTCTCAGCGTCAACAAAACGTAATCTATCCTGTGTGTGTGTTTAGTTTAGGTGTGTTGCCCGTACCACACCTGATCTTAATGAGTGCTTTCTTCCTTTGAAATGGGGTCTGTTTGAACGGACTAAAATGAACGTATGAGTTAAAAATACATGGCATGCTAGCTCCATCCTGGTGGTGCAATGGACAGCTGGAGCGGAGTTAGAGCGTTCTTAAATCTGACTGAAGCGCAGAGCAAGTTGCCCAAAGGCTGGAGCATCGGTCTTCTCGACCGCCTCCAATATTGCTCCATTACCACTCCAGTACCGCTCACTTCACCAGCTCAGGGCATGCCCGGCCCAGCATGCATTTGTAGGCTACTTGTGTGCTGCTTTAGCCCCTTGCTTTAGCTACTGTCATGGAGTTCACTTAATATTTTCATAAAGACACTGATAAAACACACAGATGTGAAATCAAGGTGACTTACAAAGATGAGGACCAAGAGAAAGAGAGGGAGTGCAGTGATGTAGTGTCCACAACTAAAGAATCATTGTGAAATCTGAAAAGACATCCCGAAAGCATGATGGTGTACTATGTGCACATTCTAACAGAAAGGAATGCGGTGGGTAGCTAGCTAAGTGTGTCATTATAGCAAAAATATTTATAAACTAAAAATAAGATCTCTTAAAAATGTATTTCATTTTTGTTCTATTATCTTTACTATAGGCTATAACTGATTTTGGCCCAATAAACCTGACATGTAAACCTGACAACTTCACGATACTGACGGACCTGACAGTTCAAGCGACCCTGAGGTCTTACGTGACTTAGCTTTGACTGATATTGATGTCTCCTCCTGTCAAGCGTCTCCTGCTAGTAAGAAGAAACTCATCCAGCTCATAGCTGAGTACCAGTCTATTTTTTCCAGGCACAAGTTGGATTGTGGAAAAGCTTCCGGATGTCTTCACCGCATTCAACTGAGTGATGAGAAACCCTTTCGGATGCCCTACCGACGCCTTTCACCAAATAATTATGAGAAGCTCAAACAAGCATTGAATGAGATTGAAGAACGTGATATCATAAGGAAGTCAAGTAGTGAGTTCGCCTCTCCCCTTGTCCTTGTATGGAAGAAGTCTGGAGACCTGAGACTCTGTACTGATTTTCGTTTGCTCAATGCTCGCACCATCAAAGACGCCCACCCACTCCCTCACTAGGCTGACGCGCTGGCTGCATTAGGTGGAAATGCCTTTTTCTCGACAATGGACCTCACCTCTGGCTACTACAATGTGGAAGTGCATGAGGATGACCGGAGATTCACAGCTTTTACGTCGCCATTTGGATTGTACGAATACAATCGAATGCCACAGGGGTTATGTAATAGTCCGGCAACCTTTATGAGGATGATGCTAAACATCTTTGGGGATCAGAACTTTCTTAGCCTGCTGTGTTACCTTGACGATGTCTTGGTCTATGCGGCCACTGAAGATCTGGCTATACAGCGCCTGGAAATGGTTTTTGAGCGTCTCAAGGCTCACAACCTGAAGTTGGCGCCAAAAAAGTGTAACTTTCTGCAGAGGTCTGTGAAGTTTCTGGGGCATATCATTAGTGTGGATGGTGTAGCTACAGACCCTGAGAAGGTGAGGGCCATTACAGGAGTAACAGAAGCTGATCTGATGAAAGATGGCACTGACATTCCATCTCAGAAGAAATTGAGGTCATTCCTTGGGATGGTGGTGTATTATCAACAGTTCATTGAAGGTTGCTCGACCATTGCAAAGCCTCTCTTTGGATTGACTACTGGACACAAGGCTCCACGCTGGAAAAAGAAGCGAAGCTCACCTGTCAGGAAGTTGACGGCTGCCGACTGGACAACAGAATGCAGACAGGCCTTATTCCAGCTAAAGCAAGCCTTACTGGACCAGGTTTTGTTGGCCCACCCCAACTTCGAAAAACCCTTTCTACTCTCGGTGGATGCATCCAGCAATGGCTTAGGTGCTGTGCTATCTCAGGTGCAGGAACCGGGAACTACAGCGAGACCTATAGCCTTCGCGAGCAAGTCCCTCAGTTATGCACAGTCGAGGTATCCTGCGCACAGGCTCAAGTTCTTTGCCATGAAATGGGCTATCTGTGACAAGTTCCACCACTGGCTACGGGGACAGCAGTTCACGGTATGGACGGATAATAATCCCTTGACATACATTCTGACCAAAGCAAAGCTTGATGCTTGTGAACAGAGATGGGTCGCCAAGCTGGCACCGTACGAGTTTGACATCAAGTACATCCCTGGAAAAATAAATGTTGTTGCAGATGCTTTGAGCAGAGAGCCCTTCGTACGACCCAGTGCACTCCATCGCCTGACAAGGGTTCCGTACGAGACCTTACTAGCTGAAGCCGACGCTGTGCGCACAGACAGAGTGCAAGATGTGTTTCGCTGGTCCAGCCACCCCTTTGACAAAGCCTCTGACTCCAACGAAGTGGTCATTAGCTGTCAGGCTACTGTTGACCCCCCATCTGGTGCTTTATCAAGACATGAAGTTGCAGCTGTTCTTCATTCACACAGGTGCTGGGTGGGGGAAGTGGGCTCACATGCACTGCTGTTGCCACAGCTCCCACAGGCTGTTATGCCATCAGAGCAGACCGATGTCGATGTTCTGCCACACGACCTACTGATGAGTAAGCAGCGTGATGACAACGTGATCAGCAAAGTCATCTTCTTTGTGGAGAGGGGGAGAAGACCATCCCGGAGAGAGCGTGCCCATGAGAGTGTTGAGATTTTGTGTCTTCTCAGAAGTTGGGACAAGTTGACCATGAAGATGGGTGTACAGTATCGTGTTTCGAAGAATGTGGTTACAAAGAGGAAAATGTATCTGTATGTGGTTCCAGCCTCCATGAAAGCAATGGTGTTGAAGGGTGTCCATGATGAAGCTGGCCACCAGGGCCAACAGAGAACAGTCTACCTGACAAGACAGAGGTTCTTCTGGCATGGCCTGGAGAGGGAGGTAAAAGCTTATGTGAAGTGCTGCAGGAGATGCGTGGTGAGCAAGACTCCTGATCCGGAAGCAAGAGCTCCTCTTGAGAGCATAATAACAACTGAGCCTCTTGAACTAGTGTGCATAGACTTCTGGTCTGCAGAAGATTCTTCAAACAAATCCTTGGATGTGCTCGTTGTTACTGACCACTTTACCAAATTGGCTCATGCCTTCTTGTGTCCGAACCAGTCTGCTAAGTCAGTAGCTCATCAGTTGTGGAACAACTATTTCTGTGTCTACGGGATGCCTCAACGTATACACTCAGACCAGGGAGCCAACTTTGAGAGCGCTTTAATAGCCGAACTGTTGAGTGTTGCAGGCGTTCAGAAGTCTCACACCACGCCGTACCATCCGATGGGGAACGGGTCCTGCGAAAGGATGAATAGGACTTTGGGAAATATGATCCGGGCCCTGCCAACGAGAGCAAAGCACAGATGGCCTCAGGCGCTGAAGTCCCTTACGTTTGCATACAATTGTACAATCCACGAGACCACAGGCTTTGCCCCTTTTCTGCTAATGTTTGGGAGGACGCCAAGACTGCCTGTTGACATAGTCTTTGGCTCTGTCATAGAGAACCCAGAAGTTGTCGACTATGACCAGTTTGTTCAGTCTTTGAGGAGAGATCTGAAAGAAGCCATGAATGCAGCACAGGCATCTGCAGCGAAGCAGTTGAAGAGGCATGCTGACCTTTATGACAGAAGAGTCAGAGGAGCACCAGTGGAGATTGGGGATTGAGTATTGCTGGCTAACAAGGGGGAGCGGGGAAAGCGGAAGCTCGCTGACCGTTGGGAGGATACTGTCTACCTTGTCACTGGATTGAATGCTGACAGTCACACTTTTAAGATTCAGAACAGCTCCACTGGACGGGAGAAGACGGTACATCGCAACCTAATAATGCCAGTCAACTTTCTTCCTCTTCCCCATGCTGCTGTTGAGGAGGGAACAGACATGTCTGGATTAACAGAGTCTGAGGACATGAATGACAGCCTTGTGGTCTCAGCTGCCATGGACACTGCAGTGGATGATGGTGCTGAGTACAGAACCAGAGTGTGGGTGTCAGAGTTGTCTTCTGAAGGAACAGGTGACACAAGCTTGGAGGGTGATGTGCGATGCTCAGGATATTCCACCTTTGGATTCCGTGGATGATATACTGCAGCTGGAAGGTCTGCCTCGATCAGAGAGTCTTCAAGAATCTGACCGAGACTGTAACAGTGTAGTGAGTGAGCTAATTGACCAGTCTGCTTACGATATCTGTACTGACCTACCAAACGCGGACCATTCCTTACCTGATCAGTTACGTACTGATTGTGTTGACGGACACACTATTGCAACAGTACACAACACTGTTACCCCTTATACAGTTGAAGGTAGTTGGGGTCATATTAGGTCAAGGGCAGGAAGGCTAGTTAAACCAGTGTCAAGACTGATTGAGATTATGAATCAGCAGAAAGTTAGCTCTTGAAGGTTAAATATGTGAATAGAGGGTCAATGGTATTGACATCTTTTATTTGTTTTGCTTTTACATCATTGTGACCATGATTAGAGGTTGCAGGATGGTAATGTGACGGATATGATAAAGTCTCTTATGGTGGTTTATTTTATTACTTGGATGTTTTAAAGTCACTGAGTGTACTTAACATGTGACAGGCATGTTTACCTATGAGGGCTAAGGGGTTTGATCAAGCGCTTTTCACTCTAATTCTCAAGGAGAATAGTCTAATGACTGGAATATTTAGTGACTGAATTAAAGCAGGGTCTGCATCCTTGATATACACAGCTTTACCTTTTAGTTTTCTCTATTAGGTAGTATATATATATATATATTTTTGTTTCTTCTTCTCTGGATTATTCTGTACATATTTTGAGTGTCTCTGTATCTGGTATGTTTGCACAGTGCCGTTTTGTATTTTGTTATTTTTCTTGGCAAGTGGAATTCAGTAGGGGGGAGTGTAACAGGGTTATATTGGTGATTCCACTTGCCACTTTATTGTTAAGCCAATGGGTTTTTGGTTTGAGTTTGTTTTGCCTTCACCTACTCAACATGGCATCTTATTGGCTGGTTTGCGTAGCTTGCTTACGAGGGGGGATGTTCCAGTTAGAATCGTCCCAGTGAACAAGCACCAAACCAGCGTGCGTGAGTGCAGAGTTGGATGGTGAGACGTGCATTGCATGACGTGCAATTTTGTGTCGTTCTTATCAGAATAAAGCTACATGACTGGTGCTACATGTTGGAGTTCCGTGTCGATGACTGATTGTACACAACGCAAGATGAGTACTGTTACACCCACAGCCATATGGCATAGCCAGATCAGGGCCTGACATAAGGACAACTCAGTATGCTATTCTGTTCTTCTGAAATATAAGCATGTGTGTAACTGATTGACTTACTAGAATTAAGGGTTTGAAAGGATAAACTATCTGGTTTTATGTGTTGATTTAGCTTACTTTAATATAAGTATTTTGATAGAACCTAATTTGACAGTTTAAGCCATAATTTAATGATTACCTTAAAATGTTACAATCGTGAGTGTGAGGGAACATTTTATTGTCTGCAGAGATAGCCTTGAATTGTACACAGCATCTCCTCTCACTCTATCCTGGTTTGTGCAGTTGACTGTGACCTCCTCCTCAGATCAATTAGCAGTATTCCCAGAACATTGCTCTGGGAATAAAAAAAAGCAGTATCTCAGTTTCAAGGTCTCAGCTTTGAGAGAAGAAGCCTTGTGAGGTGTCACTCAGTCACATGCAGGAACCAATGTTAATAATAAATAATGTAAATCATGCTTATATGACTTGTTTGTGTAGCATTATATTAGGACTGAAAGGGTACACCCTTGGCAGAGTTTTCATCAAGCTTGGACTGAGTTTTTGAACCTCTCCAGACATCATAATAAAGGGATTCATTTCATATTGACATCAGGTGTCCCTGGTGTTGAATTTCCACCACACCATGCAAATAAACTGATATCTCTAGCTTGAACAGACAGATTTTGATAGAGATTTGTGTATTATGCCAATTAGATTTCCGTGGGGCGTGGTCCTCGACTCTTACACTTAAGGTGTAGACTACTAAAAAATGTGTGCCACACCCGACCCATGTGACCTGTGATTTCCGTGAATCTGATTGGTCAAAGAGGTGGCACCACAGGTCCCTGAGTGGTGGGGACATTTTTTTTCTTCTGCTGTAAAGTTACCCCAGAGTTTTTTTTTACTGAATGCAACAACACTGTAAGGAATTTGAGTAGGCGTAGCCTAAAACTGACATTTCTAGTTCATCCCCATTGTTTAAGTGAAAGACGGACAGTTTATGACATTTTATGGTAGCCAGGCAAGTTGAGCCTGCTTTGTGGTTGTCCCATTAGGCAGAGGATTTTTTTAAACTAAATACAACCAAACTGTAAATAATTCCAGTAGGAGCTTCACAAAATATGTGTAACTTTTAGTCAGGGCGAGCAGAGTGCGAGCCACTTTATCCTGTTACTCCAGCTGAGATACACTATATAGCGGTAACTCACCTAGTCATGCTAGCTTCGCCCTCATGTGGGTGCTAACAAGGATGCTAAGTAGTGTTACGTATCAACAGCCATTGTCAACCAATCAAGTAGGGGTTGGAAGCTCTGGTGAGGTTCGATTGTTTACTCGCAAGCAATATCACCAAATATTTGCTTGATGATCAGCTTTGCCCAACTTTAGTCCCGCCCTGTTCAGCTCCCTCTCCCATGCTGCATCTCCCAGTGGTCCCTGGCAAGTCCATTTTGCACTGCTTTACTTTCATTGAAAATGAATGGGAAGCTGTTGTTTCACCATGTGATACAGTCTCTAGTGTACACGCCCTGTCAGACGTGAGCTGCACGTTGAAATCTTGAAATCACGCTCTGCAAAAGTTTGGATTATGTGTCCGATGTAGCAGGCCAGAAAAACAGATTCTCTGCTTCCTCCCTGTTGTTTAATTAAGAGACCGACAAAATCAAATCAAATCAAACTTTATTTGCCACATGTGCCGAATACAACAAGTGTAGACTTTACCGTGAAATGCTTACTTACAAGCCATTAACCAACAGTACAGTTAAAAAAAAAGAAAATATTTATCAAGTAGGCTAAAATAAAAAGTAATAATAAAAAGTAACACAATAAGAATAACAATAACGAGGCTATATACAGGGGGCACCGGTACCGAGTCAGTGTCCAGGGGTACAGGCTAGTTGAGGTAATCTGTACATGTAAGTGAAGTGACAAGTTATGGCATTTCTGCGTGTAAACAACTATCGGGTTAGTGACCATAATCTTCAGCAACCATAAAATACTGCTGATTTGGCTGATGGGAAAGTGCCTTTCAGACCTTAAAGTCAATCTCTGTGTGTAGGGTATGACACAGTGATGAATCAGTAGCAGAATGGTTTTATATGGGCTATGGTGGCCTTTTCTAATCAGGTCACACAGATTTAAACTCCTGGAAAAACTCCTGGCCCTTTAGGGAGAATGAAAACCCTGTCATACTGCAGCAACCTTTCTCATATGAATTATATTTTAAAACTGGAATAACAGGGGAGTTTCCCTTACACAGACACAGAGACAACTGTGAATAGACAATACAACTAACAGGACAGAGCTTGTTTTATGCAGTGTTGCATCATGTAGGCCCAGGGATAGAAATGGCCTGTGTCCAAAATCCTTCAATTCCATCCCTGTGTATTCATACCACTTATTCCACATTTTGTTGTGTTACAGTTTAAATTCTAAATTGATTACATTTATGTTTTTTCTTCACCCATCTACACAGACTACCCCATAGTGAAAATATATATATTTTGAAATCATTGCAAATTTATTGAAAATTAAGTACAGAAATATCTAATTTACATACGTTTTCACACCCCTGAGTCAATACTTTGTAGAAGCAACTTTGGCCACGATTAAAGCTGTGGGTATCTTTCGTTAAGTCTTTAAGAGCTTTCCACACCAGGATTGTACATAATTGACCTATTATTATTTTCAAAATTATTCAAGCTGTGTCAAATTTGTTGTTGATCATTGCTAGACCATTTTCAAGTTTTCTAGCAGATTTTCTAGCAGATTTAAGTCAAAGCTGTAACTCAGCCAATCAGGAACATGCACCGACTTCTTGGTAAGAAACTCCAGTGTAGATTTAGCCTTGTGTTTTAGGCTACTGTCCTCCTGAAAGGTGAATTAATCTCCCAGTGTCTGGTGGAAAGCGGACTGGAACAGGTTTATTTTTAGGATTTTTAAAATGTGGTTTATTTTTTATCCCGAAAACTCCTCAGTCCTTAATGATGACAAGCATACCCATAACATGATGCAGTCACCACTATGCTTGAAATTTTGTGGAGTGGTACTCAGTAATGTGTTGTATTGGATTTGCCCCAAACATAACACGTTGTATTCAGAACAAAAAGTTAATTGCTTTGCCACATTTTTAGCAGTATTATTTTAGTCCCTTATTACAAACGGGATGCATGTTTTGGAATATTTGTATTCTGTACAGACTTCCTTATTTTCACTCTGTCAATTAGGGTAGTATTGTGGAGTAACTACAATGTTGTTGATCCATCTTCAGTTTTCTCCTATCACAGCCATTAAACTTTGTTACTGTTTAAATGTCCCCACTGGCCTCATGGTGAAATCCCTGAGCGGTTTTCTTCCCCTCTGAATTAGGAAGGACGCCTGTAACTTTGTAGTGATGGGTGTATTGATACACCACCCAATGTATATTTAATAACTTCACCATGCTCAAAGGGATATTCAATGTCTGCTTTTTCTCCCATCTACCAATAGGTGCCCTTCTTTGCGATTCATTGGAATTACTCCCTGGTCTTTGTGGTTGAATCTGTGTTTGAAATTCACTTTTCGACTGTGGGAACTTACATATAATTGTATGTGAGGGTTACAGAGATGAGGTAGTCATTAAAAATTCATGTTAAACACTATTTTTGCACACAAAGTGAGTCCACGCAACTGATTATCTGACTTGTTAAGCACATTTTTACTCTTTAACTCAGGTTTGTTAGCTGTGCCCAGTAATTGTCCACACCTGATCTTAATGAGTGCTTGTTTCCTTGGAAATGGGTGTGTTTGAATAGACTCACATTAACAGCTTCATATGACTTAGCATGCTAGCTCCATCCTGGTGGGACAGTGGACTATTTCCATGGATAGAGAACAGAAGATTCAACGACAAAAAATGAATTCCAAAGCAAATGAATTTCCATGTGTCCTGTCTGTGCTTAGAGTTGGAAACAGTCAACCCAAACTAAGCTAGCAGTATTATTAAAAGTCTTATGTGAAACATGTTCTCAGAATGTTTTTGAATTATCTTCAAATAATAGAACATTAATAAAACTACCCAGGAAAACTTTCAGGGAACCATAGTAAAACATTTTCAGAACCTCTGTACAACCTAAAAATAAACGTTCCCAGAACAGGTGAAGTTCACACTTCAGTTCTCAGAATGTTTAAAAAACAATACGTTTTACCAGTTAGGAAACTGAGGGCTTTGTTCCCAGAACCAATGGGAAAACAAAAACCTGCATTCCCACAACTTCCAAGGAACCAAATGTGCTTGCTGGGAGGCTTTCAAAAGGCACTTCAAACAGATTCTAATTTTGGTGCGCATAGAATGATGTCATTCAAATGTATGTTCCGCGGCAATTTTTCTTCACAATATGATGCAGATAGGCTCATTCTGTTCAAGACAACCCAGGCTATAACGTATGTCATCCTTGTAACTGAGGATAAAAAATAGAGATCATTAACATGAGTTTTCAAACACAGAAATGTGTGTGGTTAGCTTGTATGACATCAAAGTGGAATTTATTATAATCCTTAATGTCACATCTTTCATAACACATCGACTCATTTAATGCAATTCCCCCACTCAAACAACAACAGATGTGGAAAAGTAGCCCAATTATCTGTAGGGAATGTGTTATCTTCTTGCTTCTTGTGGTGCTCAAGTTTATAATGGCTGTCCGCCAAAACCGGCTGCCATTTTCATCTCATATATGGGATGACAGGGGCAAGTGAACTGAGCAGTTGGGCAAGTTGAGCCTGCTCTAAAATTTCCCCAGGTGTTTTTTTATATTTTTTTACTGAAAACAACAAAACTTTAAAGAATTCCAGTAGGCTTAGCCTATTTTTATATCGAACCTCTATTTAACTAGACAAATCAGTTGAGAACAAATTATTATTTACAATGACGGCATTCCCCGTCCAAACCCCAGTCCAATTGTGTGCCACCCTATGAGACTCCCAATCACGGCCAGATTGTGATACAGCCTGGAATCGAACCAGGGTCTGTAGTGACACCTCTAGCACTGAGATGTACAAAGAGAGAACAGTGTAGAATGCCCCCCCCCCCCCAAAACGGATCTTTCAGTTTCATCGTCAATTTATGGCAACTGGGCATGTTGAGCCTGTGGTTGAGCCATTAGTCAGAGGATTCTTTTTAATTGAATGGTTGCGGTTCTGGAGTAATAGAATGTTCAGCCTACCACCGGCTGGGTTCTGACTGGGGGAGGAGCTCACAGCCTGCAATAAATAGCGGATGATTACGTTGAGGGGAAAATACTTGTAAGAGTTATCCGTCGGTCTGGGAACAGTCCGAAGGGAAATACGTTCTTTTGTAATTTACGCCTCACCTTTACTCGGCTCCTTTTGTGATATTTGGTTAACAGTAATTCGTTTCCAAATGACTCGGTATGTAAGCAGTTGTTTCATTACTCTGTTCGTGCTGTTCCTGTGGCGGGTCGAAGACATCGCAGATGCTTGCAAATGCTCCCCTCCGCATCCCCAAAAGGCTTTTTGCGATGCAGAAATCGGTAAGGCAATTTTGACATTTTACTTTTCAGCCTTCACACGTTGAGAGCTATTAATACGCATCATGCACACATTTGATGTATTGTCTGTGGTCGTAGTAGAAATAATTAGGACATGATCATTAAGCCTATTTACATCTTCACACAATTATATACAAAATAAAATAGGCTATCAACCTTGTTCCTGGAGAGCTATGCTCCTGTAAATGTTAAATCCAAACCTATTTGTAGTGAACCTGAGTCAGTTTATCAACCAGCCAATTATTAGAATCAGGTGCGCTAGATTAGGGATGGCGCAAAAACCTACAGGACTGCAGCTCTCCAGGAACAGGGTTGAGAGCCCTGCGTTGCTTTAGGAACTAAGTGTCACTACACATTATTTGATGTCCTTAATGTTTTGTAAACACATCTGCTCTTTCCATGACATGGACTGGCCAGGTGTAAACTATGATCCCTTATTGATGTCACTTGTTAAATCCCCTTCAATCAGTGTAGATTAAGGAGACAGGTTAAATAAGGCTGTATAAGCCTAGAGACAATTGAGACATGGTTTGTGGGTAAGGGTAACTGGGTAAGAACAAAGATTGAAGCGCTGTTAAATGGGGCAATGATAGTATATGCCAGGCGCACCTGTTTGTGTGAAGAACTACAACGCTGCTGGGTTTTTCACACTGATCAGCTTCCTGTGTGTATCAAGAATGGTCCACCACCCAAAGGACATTCAGCCGACTTGACACAATTGTGGGAAGCATTGGAGTCAACATGGGCCAGCATCACTATGGAATGCTTTCGACACTTGAGTCCATGTGCCAATGACTTGAGGTTCTGTTCTATGGACTAGTCTTATAGCAGCAGCTACTGTACAGCATCTTCCTACCTGAACCAATCATCTACAGAGGGTTATGTTTAAACTGGGTGTGTCAAATTAAAAGCAGAAGACCAGAACTAGGAATGTAGGACCAGGAGGGAAATGGACTCCGTCATCTGTTTTGATGTTAACCTAGCCAAAATGTTACACCCAGTCTTAACTTATGCACAAACATTCTGAACCGACTATTGGGTCTGTAAAGCGTTCTACACTGTTCTCTCTGCTCCATAGCACCCTTACACCATCAGTGTGACTGACCAGTGTACCAGAATAGATTTCAATAATGTTAGATAAACCATGTCTCCCTCTTCTAGTGATCAGGGCGAAGGTGGTTGGAAAGAAAGCGTTGTTTAACGCCATCAAGTATGACATCCAACAGATCAAGGTATGATCAGCCTTTCTATTAAGTGGTTGTTGTTCCTTCCTGCATTGACACATTGAAGCCCCCTGAACCCCAGTCTAACAGCTGGGCCCAGTTCTCTCTCTTCCCCTTGGCTCCAGCCCTTCAATGTCTACAGATCTGGATAGGTATAAGCAGTGTCGTTGTGGAACTTCCACCATATGAAATTAGCATACTTCTATAAAAAGCCTCTCCCTAAAGTGTTGACGTTCCTGTTGGTCCAAGTCTATGGTGACATCCTCTATATGAACTCAGCTGCCACTTCATTAAATCTATCACTACAATCTCTAACAGATAGTTAGTTGGCCCTCTGATGTCACAGGTTGCTTCATTTCTATATTTGAATTTATAAAGCCATTTAACTTCCACTGTGCCTTACATCATTATTAACCTTTAGTCATGAGCTAGCTGTCCTTGAGGCTGGGTGTGGTAACTGGAATTAATGATCGCTTGCACCTTACAGATCTGTGAATATCAAAGGGTGAAGACTGACAGTGCCTGAGAGCTGTAGTCGGTGAGGTTCCAAATGATATATGTGGATGTTTGACAGATCCTCTGTTCTCCTTGTGATTGGCTAGATGTTCAAATGCCCAGACCGGGTTATCCACGCCATCTTCACTGCACCATCCCCAGCTGCATGCGGTGTGACTCTGGACCTCAACAAGGGGTATCTCTTCACAGGTGAGGTTCTCACTACGTTACCCACGTTCTGTTGCTAACACTGGTTAACCCTATCAGTCCTCAGACTCCAGCACAAATCAGCTTTTCATTTATCTGCATGTCCAGCCCTTAGATTTCACCTCAAGTGTTTTAGCACTTTTATTTTCAGGACAACCAGGGCTACAAGTAAACCACAAAACAATTTGATGTGGACTTTGGCATTAATGAGTTTCATTGACAAATGTTAACATGAGGTCTGCCAAAGCTTGATATTATTTTTAATTAACTTTCTTTAACTAAGCAAGTCAGTTAAGAACACATTCTTATTTTTAATGACGGCCCCTTCAAGGGAAGAACGACAGATTTTTACCTTGTCACCTCGGGGATTCGATCTTGCAACCTTTCAGTTACTAGTCCAACACTTTAACCACTAGGTTACTTACAGCACTCATAAATGTTTATCTTCTCTTTAGAAGAACCCCTTACCTTCTGTCTCTTACCTTGTGCACATCATATAGAATAACATGTTACATGTTCATGATTCTTAGCTTTTCATTAATCTACTGAACATAAATATCAATGCCACAGCTTTTAAAAATGTAGCCTTGTTACAATTCATATAAGGAAATCAGTAAATTTAAATATGTTTATTAGGCCCTAATCTATGGATTTCACATGACTGGGAATACAGATTTGAAACTGTTGGTCATAGATACGGTACCTTAAAAAAAGGTCATGGATCAGAGCCAGTATCTGGTGTGACCAACATTTGCCTCATGCAGCTCAACACATCACCTACGTGTAATTTAGGCTGCTTGTGGCATGTTCAGCTCGACGTTGCTGGATATTGGCTGGAACACTTCGAACCAGTGCATCCCAAATATGCTCAATGGGTGACATGTGTGAGTATGCAGGCCATAGAAGTTCTTCCAGGAATTATGGGGAGATCGTTGCGACATGGGGCCATGCATTATAATGCTGCAACATGAGGTGATAGTGGCGAATGAAGGGCAAATTTTCTAAAACAGGTGGCTTATGGTAGAGAATTTAATGTTAATTTATCTGGCAACAGCTCTGGACTTCCCTGCAGTCAGCATGCCAATTGCATGCTCCCTCAACTTGAGCCATCTGTGGCACTGTGACAACTGCACATTTTAGTGTTTTTTTATTGTCCCCAGCACAAGGTGCACATGTGTAATGATTCTGTTTAATCAGCTTCTTGATATGCCATGCCTGTGAAGTGGATGGATTATCTTGGGAAAGGGGAAATGCTCACTAACATGGATGTAAACAAATCTGTGCACAACTTGAGAGAAATTAGCTTTCTTGTGAAATTTCGCCAGTCTCTTATTTCGGCCGTTGAAACATGGGACCAACACTATAAACTCAGCAAAAAAAGAGATGTCCCTTTTTCAGGACCCTGTCTTTCAAAGATAATTAGTAAAAATCAAAATAACTTCAGATCTTCTTTGTAATGGGTTTACACTGTTTCCCACGCTTGTTCAATGAACCGTAAACAATTAATGAACGTGCACCTGTGGAACGGTCGTTAAGACAATAACAGCTTATTGACTGTAGGTAATTAAGGTCACAGTTATGAAAACGTGGGGCACTTTCCCCATGGTACATTGACTCACTATCTCCTCTGTCTGTAGGCAAGCTGGAGACTGGAAGGATGTATGTAACACTGTGTGGCTATAATCCGCCCTGGGAGGACTTGAGTGCTGCACAAAAGAACAGCTTGACTCGCCGCTACCAAAGCGGCTGTGATTGCGAGGTGTGTGATGGAATTAGTCATATTACTGTACACCAATATTTACACAGCACATTTTCTAAAAGGGAGTATATTACTCTGGTCACATTGGCAAAACACATGAGCTAGAGTATTGGTATAATAATCAGTGATCTTGGTCTCCCTCTGCTACACAGATCATCCACTGCACTTCGCTCCCCTGTCCGATCAGCACCACAGATGCATGTCTGTGGATGGACTGGGGGACAAACAATAGCCAAAACCTTGCCTGTATCAAGAGTAATGGTTCTTGTGCTTGGAAGTAGTTCCTAGATATTGGGGACTCTACAGGCTATACTCTACAGGCCATCCGCTTAGTGACTCCAGATGACAAAGCTGCCAATGTGTAGTTTTAAATTAACCAACATGTCTTGCTGGTCACTTCTTGTAAAATAAACAAATCAAATGCAGTGTTAATGTCTTCTGCCATTCATTTTTTTAAATTGATGTTAAATTTAACTGGAACCAAAGCTGTTATCAACCCCAAATTGTCATCAGTGTTGTCCGATATGGTTATTTGAAAATGGAACAGTATTCCTGAAGCATCAAGCAGGGCGTCATGTAGAATGTTCAGATATGTTCTATACATAAAGAACAAATTGTCTTCTCTGACATGAAAGTAGTCATGTAGGCTCTAATGGCGTTTCTATCTGGAACATTCTACATTTGTCTACTGATTGTGGCCCTTTAGTAGTTTGGGTCTAAACCAGGGCTTTATCTATGTAATGATGTTGACCATTAAACAACTGACTTGTTCTGTAATATTCTTTAGTGGGATAAATAGTTTATTTCTGTCATTTCGCAGACCATCAGACCAGGGAGCATTTTGAAAGCCTTCTGAAGAAGAGCAGTAATTGGTCGATGTGGAACAAATCAGACATTGATTCTCATAAGAATGGTAAAGTTAATAACTAGGTATGAAACCACCCAGATGTGTACCCACCATGGTATTGGGCATCTGCTGACATTTGAACTAACCTGGTTTAGAAGACAAACTTGCATGTAATTGCAGAGAACATTGTATACATTTTGGCCAGCTTTTTTTTGATCAGATGGTATTGCAAGGTATGCTGTGTTGGCATATGCAGCTGTAGGTTTTAAACCCCCATTCGAGGCTGTTATATTTCTGTAAAGAGTTTGCTTGGCTATCTGGAATGGGTTATTTTCTGTTAAAATAATAGCTTTCTATAGACTATGCCCGACCTTTGATTTCCGTGAATCTGATTGGTCACAAGTCCCAGAGTGGTGGGCAATTTGTTTTCTCCTGATTGTAACAAAGTTCAGCTTTTCCCCACATGTTTAATTTTCACCAGATGGGTGCAGTGAAATGTGTTTTTAGAAGGTCAGTTAAATTAATGTTTGTCTCTGGAGCAAATTGGAGGTAAGTGTCATGTGCAAGGGCACACAGACTGCTCAGTTATTCCAACCAGTGACCTTTGGGTTACTGGCCACTAACCACTAGGCCAGTGTTCTTGGTCCTGGAGGACCCCCAACAGTGCACATTCTAGATGTATCCCTGGACAATCAGCTCATTGAGGGCTTGATGACAGGTTGACATATTAAATCAGGGTTGCTTGTCCAGGATTAAAATACAAATGTGTACTGTTTGGGGTACTCGAACCAGAGTTGGGAAAACACTGCACTAGGCTACCCAGAGTTGGAAAACACTGCACTAGGCTACCCGTGGCCCCGCTGCCTTCAGCGCCATCGCCCCATGCTTGCATTGTAGGCTGCCTCGTCACTGTTTGTAATCAGGCCTACCTCTGTTGTGTAGTCAGCTAATTTGATTGAGTTGGAGTCGTGCTTGACCGCTCCGTCCTGGATGAACGTTGTCTAGAAAGCAGACTATGAACTTCATTGAATTACATGTTGGGCAGAGATTTGAGTACAGGTATAATTACATCAACTTTTCAAAGCGTGGGGAGTGCTTTCAGATTTGTCACTTGAAGCATGCGCAAAACCATAAACGCATGCATGGGTTCCGCAAGTATGTTTGCCGATTTATACTGTCATTTGCACATGGCTACAGAAGCCTATAGCTTCGGTCTCCATCTAATTTGTTAAAACCTCTAAGGATCTGCCCCTTTTTATTCAATTTTCGCCTAAAATGACATACCCAAATCTAACTGCCTGTAGCTCAGTACCTGAAGCAAGCAAATGCATATTCTTGATACCATTTGAAAGGAAACACACGTTTTTGAAATGTGAAATGCATGTTATATTCTCCTACATTAGATCTGGTAAAAGATAATACAAAAAGTATGTACAAAAAATATATATTTGAAATGCAAGAGAGGCCATAATGTATTATTCCAGCCCAGGTGCAGTTTAGATTTTGGCCACTAGATGGCAGCAGTGTATGTGCAAAGTTTTAGACTGATCCAATGAACCATTGCATTTATGCTATAAAATGTATATCAAGACTGCTCAAATGTACCTAATTGGTTTAACTTTTCAAGTACAAAACTGTTTACTCTTCAAACAATACCATGGTATTATTTTGCTGTAATAGCTACTGTAAATTGGACAGCGCAGTTAGATTAACAATAATTTTAAGCTTTCTGCCAATATCAGATATGTCTATGTCCTGGGAAATGTTTGTTACTTATAACCTCATGCTAATCACATTAGCCTACGTTAGCTCAAACGTCCCGCGGGAGGGACAATGATCCCGTAGCGGTTTTAAAAGGCCAACATTTCATAAACTTCACTTTGGAGAAGGTGATATGCTTCAGTTTGCTGCCTTATTACTGGTTTCAAATTGGTCTCGAGCAATCATAAGGCAAAATAGATCTTAAACATTTGTCATTTATATTTACAATTCCCTTATTCATATAACTTTCTCATTTACCTATTGTACACGTCATCTTCCAATCTTTCAGGATTTTTATTTCCCAATATTTGTGTAAAGGACCTCAACCCTATTTATTCCGGCTGACAGTTTCCTAACCCTAAATAATATATAGAAGATCAGAAGAGTACTGTCTAGTGCCGCGTTCACGTGCTAGTCGGAATTAGGAATCTTCTGACTTGATAACTGGTTGAACACGGCACAAGTACACTGCATTTGGGAAGTTATGACTTTTTCTACATTTTGTTACATTACAGCCTTACTCTTACTCCTTCCTCAATCTGCAGATCCTTTCAAGCTCTTGTCAGGTTGGATGGGGAGCGTCGCTGCACAGCTATTTTCAGGTTTCTCCAGAGATGTTCGATCGGGTTCAAGTCCAGGCTCTGGCTGGGCCACTCAAGGACATTGAGACTTGTCCCGAAGTCCTGCGTTGTCTTGGCTGTATGCTTAGGGTCGTTGTCCTGTTGGAAGGTGAACCTTCGCCCAAGTCAGGTCCTGAGCAGGTTTTCATTAAGGATCTTTCTGTACTTTGCTCAGTTGATCTTTCGCTAGATTCCGACTAGTCTCCCATTCCCACAGCATGCTACACTGTACGTATGGTGCCAGAATTCCTCCAGATGTGACACTTGGCATTTAGGGCAAAAAGTAAATATTGGTTTCATGTGCCTTTAGGTAAACTTCCAGCGGGCTATAATCTGCCTTTTACAGAGTGGATTCGGTCTGGCCACTCCCATTGTCTAATTGGAGTGCTGCTGAGATTCTGGTCCTTCTCCACAGAGGAGCTCTGGCAGTGACCATCGAGGTCTTGGTCACCTCCCTGAGCAAGGCCCTTCTCCCCCAATTGTCCAGTTTGGCCAGGCGGCCAGCTCTGAAGAATCTTGGTGGTTCCAGACTTCCAGTGAGGGAGGTTGTGTTCTTGGGGACCATTGAGCCTGCAGACATTTTTTGGTAACCTTCCCCACAGCTGTGCCTAAATCCTTTGAGCTCGGACAATTCCAACCTCATGTCTTGTTTTTGTGCCGTCAACTGTGGGATGTTGTGCCTTTCCAAATCAATTTACCAGAGGTGGAATCCAATGAAGTTGTAAAATGATCCAAGACAGGATGCACCCAAGCTCAATTTTGATCTCATAGCAGAAGGTCTGAATACAATTACATTGGTTAATAAAATCTTAACCTTTGCCATTATGGGTGTAGACTGAAGAAAAAGGTATTTAATCCATTCTAGAATAAGGCTGTAACTTGACATGTGACAGAAGGGGGTCGGAATACTTTTCCGAATGCACTGTACTACCAGTTATGAAGTCGGAAATTTCAGTTCTTGCTAGTGCTGACTAGCACTTGTAAACAGCTGAATGTTCATCCAACTGAATACAATCTTATAAAGCAAGGAAGAAACAATGAGTTGTTTAATTTGGTCAATGACATTACAAAGCTGAAGCCCTGGTTTAGACAAACTATTTCAGGACCATGTTCAATAATGCATTCAGTTCTAGTTAAACAAGCAAATTAAGGACACACGAAATTAGTACTTGAAGCGCTATATTTGAAATTAATTTTTATTGTACAAGTGATATTTTCACAAGATGGTTGCCCTCTTTCACATTGACCATTTCCTGCAACCTGTCCTCTGACAACAACTTGACAAGTTAATGTAGGTCTTGTAATTGTTAGAAACTACTTCATTATTTGAGTTTGTAGCTTTTTTTCTGTGAGTAGATGGCCTGTAAAGTTTAGGGGTCATCAATATCCAGAAACTACTTGGGCAGTGCCATCCCCTTGTACCAGGCACAGGATCCATCACCCCCCTTGATACAGGCAATGTTATTGTCCCAGGGTCTGCTTTGGCCAATGTCCATCCACAGGCACTCATCCGCCGTGCTGATCGGACAGGGAAGGGAAGTGCAGCGGATGATCTGTGGATCGGAGTAGGGAGAGAAAGACCAAGATCACCGACTGATCATTACCCAAATAGTGTAGCTCTTGCATTTTCCAATGGTGACCAGAGTGCGAAGAAAGTCTGTGTAAATATACAACATATAGTAATATTAACACACCGTGCAATCACAGCCGCTTCGGTAGCGCAGAGTCAAGCTCCTCATTTGTGTGTCACTCAAAGCCCCCCAGGACTGAATGAAGTCACACATTATTACATGCACTGTTCCATCAGTATTCAGCCTGCCTGCAGACAAAGGAGACAATATGCTGTAGGGAAAATGTGGTGTAGGGTAAAGCTGGCCTTCAACACTGTCCTCGGATTAGTTTCTTTCCACATATGGTTGGTATTGTAGGAGATGAGCCTAGATCTGTACCTGGGGGAAAACTGCAACCTGAAACGGGAAAAAGTACCGATGCAGCCCGGAGCTCTTCATAAATAATGCATTAGTTATTTGTAAGTAATTCTAAAAGTGTAGAGAACGTCATTTCTAAAACATTTGTTTTCTTATACAAGATGAAGTCAATAGTAGGTCATGAGGCTGTAAGCATTTCTAACCAGTGCTGCTAATGGACCTTAGGTAACCTAGTGAGGACCGCACCTGTGAAGAGATACTCCTTGTTGATTTCCAGAAACGCGCGACACGGGCCGCCAGTGGAGATGACGTGGATATCCTGGTTAGGACCTTTGAACATCTAGCCCACCACAAGGAGAGAAAGGATCCGTCAAACATCTACATATACAGTTTGTTCTATATGACATGTAGGGACAGCTTAACCTCACTGGTCTCTTTTACAGAGGAGCCCTGAATTACACATTAAAATACAAGCAGAACAGAAGCAGTCATAAACATTCAGTAATAAGGTCCTCAACACCTTGCCCTAGATGCAGCAGACAGTTTCACAACAAGGCACAAAACAAACATTCAGTAATAAGGTCCTCAACACTTTGCCCTAGATGCAGCAGACAGTTTCACAACAAGGCACAAAACAAACATTCAGTAATAAGGTCCTCAACACTTTGCCCTAGATGCAGCAGACAGTTTCACAACAAGGCACAAAACAAACATTCAGTAATAAGGTCCTCAACACCTTGAATTGCCCTAGATGCAGCGGACAGTTTCACAACAAGGCACAAAAAAATATATTTACCTAACGGAGTAAAGACCGAAGGAAATTTCCAAAGTCATTCATCCCTTATAGTGTGGTAACTCATGTCTAAAGGTTAGTAATGCTTTTAGTGAGGTTTCGTAAAGGGATTAATAAATTAAAATACTGCAATGCGTCAACCTACGTGACATCAAACAGGACCAACTTCCTAGTTGAGAATGTAGCGTTGAGTACTAGACCTGTCGCCCATAATAAAGAGCAGTGCACTATGATAAACTGCTTTAATGAAGTGGCATCTGAATTCATATAGATGATGTCACCATTGTCTAGTAGGAGGGTTGACTGAAACATGCCTCTTGCTCAGTGCTAAAGGCATGACTCATTTCTATAAATAACCCCTTTTTATTAATGGTGGAAGCTCCACAATTACTGCTTATACCTATCCAGATCTTCAATCATTTAAGGGTTGGGTCCAAATTGGGACCAGCTGTCAGACTGGGGTTCAGGGGGCTTCAATGTGTCAGTGCAGGAAGGAACAACCACTTAATAAAAAGGCTGATCATACCTCGATCTGTTTGACGTCATAGTTGGTGTTACCAGACACAGCTTTCACGCCAACCACCTTTGCCCTGATCACTACAAAATAAGAGACATGGTTTAACTACTGAAATAATCCATTTCTGGTACAAGTCAGACATCAGTTTCAGGGTGTTAAGTGATCTGAGAGAACATAGAATCTATTACAGACCCAAGATGTCAGGCTTTAGCACCATGCTCTATCAACAGAGCTTGCTCCCTCAACAGTAAAGTCATCACTCAATCATTTTAGAGAATATACCACAAATAAAGTCTTCACTTTTCAATAAACTCAACAGGAACTATCCTCAGGGAAGCGTGTTGCATGTCATCACACCTCTTTACTAACAAACAGTAATTGAGTCAAGGTACATTTCTCTAAAAGGTCAAGTAGCTGCTCATGATGTAGTGCTGTCTAACACCCACAACCATCCTGTCTTACCATACTGCATCAGTGGTTGAAGTAGAACGAAAGGTGCCAATACACTTAAAAAAATCACAATGCCATATTGATGTTTTACAGTGACTAACCCATTTTATACGAGGTTCCTATACTCACGTAGTTGTTACATTGTTGGTAACACAGCTATCAGCACATGTCAAAATAATAGAAATTACATCTAATTTATAGAATTAACAACCTGCGAGATAAACAGCGGCAAAATCTGAATTAGTGAGTAGTTTACAGAAGTGACAGTTTAGAAATGTAGAGTAGACCCATTTGCCATGTAGGCCTAAATTATTCTGATTAATTCTCTAAAATGTCAAGTATGTGAGGCGTTGGATAATGTCATGTTGAACATTTCGTTTAATAACAAGTCAGTCATCTTTAGGCCTAGAGCAAGGATGGGAAACGCCAGTCCTCACGGATCAGAGTAGTGTCATCCCCGCGGGTGTAATCGTCAAGCAGATTCTGTTACAAAACGTTTTGCAACAGAACCGTTTAACACCAGACGGAAAACGCAAACGAGAGTGTGGTAAAAATTCAGGTAGGTCCCTCACCGTTTCACTTGGTTCTTAAGTGGCAAACGTTTCCGTAATGAATACACCCAGGTGTAGCCCATATTGTTACCGACTTAATGTAAATACTTGCGAGAAGATGTAAATACAGGCCTAATGATCATGTCCTGAAAATAATTGCGAAAGAAAATGCATAACATTGTTGCATGATGCGCATTGACACGGTATAGTAGGCAGCCTACCAACACGTGAAGAGAAACTACAGACGTCAGAAATTTCTAAATTGCCTTACCGACATCTGCATTGCAAAAAGCCCGTTGAGGATGTACACTCATGCAAGTGCAAGCTTCTGTGATGTCATCGACCCGCCAGAGGAACAAAACGACCAGAGTAATGAAACAACTACTTACGGACCAAGTCATTTTTAGAAACGAATTAATTTACTGTCCACTCTATAGAAGACAAACAATATTGCTACCGTTTACCCCTCCCTACGACAGTTCAGGTTATTACTGCGCAAAAACCTTCTACATACTACATGGAATCAGCCGGCTTTTATTGCAGGCTGTGAGCTCCTCCCCGCAGTTAGAACCAAGCCAGTGGTAGGCTGATCACTCTATTCATCCTTAACCACAATCACCTGTTTATTGGACAACCACAGAGCAGGCTCAATTTGCTGACATAAATGGCATAAATTGTCTGCATTTCACTTAAACAATGGGGATGAACCAGCAATATAAATTTTAAGCTACACCTACTGGAATTCCTTATAGCTTTGTTGTTTTCATTTATTTATTTTTATCACCTGGGGCAAGTTTAAAGCAGGCTCAACTTGCCCAACTGGTCAGTTCACTTGACCCAGGCAATGGGGTAACCCTTAAATCTCTGCTACAACTAGGTTCCGGATTTTCATCTGGGTACCATCGGGAGAAAAAAAAATGCCACACCACCAAATCACAGGTCGTGCAGGTCAGGCATGGGACAGGAAAATAACTTACTCCCATCAGACACAGACACAAACTCTTTACAGCAATGTTGTAGCAGCCTACACCTCAACGTTAGTGATCTGACCTGCTGTATCAGTCTGATCAACTGTAGGCCTCTATACGCCCTGTCCCATCTGGCCAGGGGAAACAAAGTGGTGGTAACAATGTTGTAGCAGCCTACACCTCAACGTTAGTGATCTGACCTGCTGCATCAGTCTGATCAACTGTAGGCCTCTATACGCCCTGTCCCATCTGGCCAGGGGAAACAAAGTGGTGGTAACAATGTTGTAGCAGCCTACACCTCAACGTTAGCGATCTGACCTGCTGTATCAGTCTGATCAACTGTAGGCCTCTATACGCCCTGTTCCATCTGGCCAGGGGAAACAAAGTGGTGGTAACATTATGTGTTTATAGCATACGCCACTTTATTTGTCTTAAGAGAAAATGTGAATGTGATCAACTTCGGTTCATATGGCATATTATTATATAACTTTGGTTGTCTAGGCTACCTAGGCCCAGAGGTGGGAAAAGTAGTTTACCCAGTTGTCATTGAGTAAAATGACTCAAGTAAAAGGGAAAGTAACCCAGTAAAATACTACTTGAGTAAAAGTATTAATATACTAAAGTAGTAGGCTACTTCAACCTATTTTTAACGTATTTACTTTACACCATTGCCTATGCCTTCTTTAATCCAACAATCAAATCAACAAATAGTGATGACATAGGCTAGACTGTTAATGCACCTGTAACTGGTAATTACAGGTGAACAGTATATGGATCACTCTATGGAAGTAGTGCACATTGGGGGTTGAAAAAAATATGTAATTTGTGTCCTATTTTTCCCCAAAACTTTCACTTACCCGAAAATGAGAAGACAGTTGTTAACACAAAGAAATGCCACAACTTGTCAGTCTCTTAGTTAAACAATAGGGAGGAAGCAGGAAAATGTGTTTTAATGGCCTGCTACTTCAGACATGTAGGCCTAACTGTTACAGTGTGAGATTATCCTCCATGAGAGGCTTGCACTCTCATGAAGATTTTAACATGCAGCTCATGTCTGACAGGGCGTATACACTGGACACAGCATCCCGAGGTGAAACAACAGCTTCCTATTCATTTTCAATGGAAGGAAAACAGTGAGAAGCGAAGTGGGCGTGGACTGGTGGGTAATATCTTCTCTCTCAAGGCCATCAGACTGTTAAACAGCCGTCACTAACACAAAGAGGCTGCTGCCTACATACAGACTTGAAATCATTGGCCACTTTAATAAATCGATTACTAGTCACTTTAATAATGCCACTTTAATAATGTTTACATATCTTACATTACTCATCCCAAATGTATATACTGTATTTTATACCATCTATTGCTTCTTGCCAATTCCGCTCGGTCATTGCTCATCCATATATTTATATGTATATATTATTTTTCCATTCCTTTACTTAGATTTGTGTGTATTAGGTAGTTGTTGTGGAATTGTTAGATTACTTGTTAGATATTACTGCACTGTCGGAACTAGAAGCACAAACATTTCACTACACTCGCAATAATAACATCTGCTAACCATGTGTATGTGACCAATAAAATTGGATTTGATTTGAATGGTTGACAATGGCTGTTGATGTGTAATACAACATAGCATGCTTGCTAGCTTGTTAGCACCAACATCAGGGCGAAGCTAGTGTGGCTAGGTGAGTTACCACTATAATAGTATCTCGGCCAGTCAGAGCAATAGGGTAAAGTTGCTCAAGCTCTGCTCGCACTGACCAAAAGTTATGCCTCCAGTGTAGCAGGTAAAAAAAATAGACTTATTTTGCAGCCCTACTTGAATTTTTATCAGTTTGGTTGTTTTCAGTTTTAAAATGTCCCTGTTTATTGGGACAACCACAGAGCAGGCTACACTTGCCCACCTTCCATAAATGCCATAAATTGTCCGCCATTCACTTAAACAATAGGGATGAACCAGAAAGATCAGGTTACGGCTACGCCTGCTGGAATTCCTCACTGTTTTTTTCTACAATCACCTGCGGCAACTTTAGAGCCTCACTTGACCCAGGCAATGGGGTAACCCTTAAAGTCGCTGGTACAACTACACTATATATACAAAGTATATGGACACCCCTTCAAATTTGTGGATTGGGCTATTTCAGCCACACTGAAATAGAGTGTGGCTGAACAGGTGTATAAAATCGAGCACACAGCCATGCAATCTCCATAGACAAACATTGATAGTGGAATGGCCTTACTGAAGAGCCTTCTTTAATCCAAAATATATCAAATCAAGTGATATAGTGACGACATAGGCTAGACTGTGTTATACAACTGTTATACACCAGAGGTCTGTCTGTAATAAAGCGCTGCTCTGCTTTCTTGACATCACTATCAATAAAAGTCACCCCTGGACTACTGCCCAGTCATATGGTCAAGTGCCACAAAGAGGGACATTGGCAACTTACAACTGGCCCGGAACAGAGCAACACAGCTGGCGCTTAAAACGACATGGAGAGGTAGCATGAATAATATGAATGTCAATCTCCCCTGGCTAAAGTGGAGGAGAGATTGACTTCATCACTGCTTGTGTTTGTGAGAGGTATTGACGTGTTAAATATACCGAGCTGTCTGTTTAAATTACTAGCACACAGCTCAGACATCCATGTATACCCCACAAAACATGCCACCAGAGGTCTCTTCACAGTCCACAAAGCTAGAACAGACTATGGGAAATGCACAGTACTACATAGAGCCATGGCTACATGGAACTCTATTTCACATCAAGTAACTCAAGCGAGCAGTAAAATCAGATTAAAAAGCAGATAAAACAACACCTCACGGCACAACCCGGACTGTTAGGACACACACGCACACATTGTAAATTGTAGTAATGTAGTAT
The DNA here is from genome assembly GCF_013265735.2 of Oncorhynchus mykiss. Taxonomy (NCBI): domain Eukaryota; kingdom Metazoa; phylum Chordata; class Actinopteri; order Salmoniformes; family Salmonidae; genus Oncorhynchus; species Oncorhynchus mykiss. The sequence goes on along the minus strand of NC_048576.1, from coordinate 91,931,444 downwards.
TGTACATTTTATATTGTAAATGTGTAATATTAGAGTAATGATGCAATAATGTCTTGTATGATATATTGTTTTATTTATGATGTAGGCTGTTGTTTTGCTGTGATGTAATTGTTTTATTTATGATGTAGGTTGTTTTGTTGTGATGTCATTGTTTTATTTATGATGTATGCTGCTGTTCTGTTGTGATGTAATTGTTTTATTTATGATGTAGGCTGTTGTTTTGTTGTGATGTGAATGTTTTATTCCTGTTTGGAACCCAGTAAGAGGAGCTGCTAAATACTAAAAATACTAAATACTTTTGCAAGAGTGAAGCACCTATTAATTTCAAATCAAATCAAATGTTATTCGTCTCTGTCAGAGTCTGGAAAAATGTCCGGAAAAATAAAATACAATCAAACATCCACAAACTAACAGAATAACAATCCCGCACAAACCTAGGCGGACCTAACAGGCTTAAATAGAAAAAAAATCAAGAAACACAATAAGGAACAGGTGCAACTAATAAGACCAAACGAACAGAAAAGGAAAAAGGGATCTGTGGCGGCTAGTAGACCGGCGACGATGACCGCCGAGCACCGCCCGAACAGGCAGGGAAGCCACCTTTGGTGGGAGTCGTGACAGTCACATGCTCTGAATACAACGGGTGTCAGGCTGTGGGTAACTGGTGCATGGAATCAGGCACAGGAGAGCAGAGATGAGTGTACAAGGTCATTTATTCCACAAACTAACCAGTTTAAAACAAATGCTAAAGGTGTGTGAAATAACCGGTCACTCATAAATAACAGGCGTAATAACGAACCCGGCAAACAATACCAGCCGACACGTAACGACTTGAACCTTATATAAAACACGCACACAATCATGGGGGAAACAGAGGGTTAAATAATGAACATGCAACTGGGGAATAGAAACCAGGTGTGTAGAAAACAAAGACAAAACAAATGGAAAATGAAAAGTGGATCAGCGATGGCTAGAAAGCCGGTGACGTCGACCACCGAACGCCGCCCGAACAAGGAGAGGGACCGACTTCGGGCAGAAGTCGTGACAACGGGTGTTGACTTTACCATGAATTACTTGCTCACGACCCTTTCCCAACAATGCAGAGTGAAAAAAATATGATTAAAATAGTAACACAAAAGGAATAAAATATACAAGAATGAAGCTATATACAGGGGTACTAGTACCAGATCAATGTGCAGAGGTACGAGGTATTTATGTACATACATGAAGACAGGGTAATGTGACTAGACATCAGGATAGATAATAATAAGGTATTTGAGGTAGATATGTACATGAAGACAGGGTAATGTGACTAGGCATCAGGATAGATAATAATAAGGTATTTGAGTTAGATATGTACATAAAGGCAGGGTAATGTGACTAGGCATCAGGATAGATAATAATAAGGTATTTGAGGTAGACATGTACATGAAGGCAGGGTAATGTGACTAGGCATCAGGATAGATAATAATAAGGTATTTGAGGTAGATATGTACATAAAGGCAGGGTAAAGTGACTAGGCATCAGGACAGATAATAATAATACGAGTAAAATTAAGAACGGAGTAGGAGCAGCAAATGTGTGTGTGTGTGTGCGTATGTAGTGCATGTGAATGTGTGTGGGTTTTGTGTGAGTGTCAGTTCAGTGTGTCTAAAGTGTGTGTATAAAGTCTTGTCAGTTTCATGTGATAGGGAAGATACACAAAACGTTACAGAGAGCATATCCAACTGACAATAACTTAGAAACAAATATTGTAACCACGACTTAAAAAGAACAGATGTTGGCACAAGATGGATGGAAAGTTGGAGCTTAACTAACAAAATTACAGTTAACTGAAATGTCCGCATAACCCAGTATAAACTAATGTATAGAATTTATTATGCAAGAGACTAATTCTACAGCACAACAGCAGGGGGTCTTAAGTGTAAAACTAATAATGACTCAATAAACCATGCTTTCTGAACCAATAGAACTAACAGGGCTGATCTTGCTTTATGCATGGTTGTATCATGTAGGTCTATAGTGCCTTCCGAAAGTATTCAGAACCCTGGACTTTATCCACTTTTTGTTAGGTTATTAAAAACATGTTTTTAATCCATCTACACACAATACCCCATAATGTGAAAGCAAAAACAGGTTTTTAGAAATGTTAGCTCATTTATAAAAAATGTAAAACAGAAATATCACATTTACACAAGTATTCAGACCCTTTACTCAGTACTTTGTTGAAGCACCTTTGGCAGCAATTACAGCCTCAAGTCTTTTTGGGTATGACATTACAAGCTTGGCACACTGGTATTTGGGGAGTTTCTTCCATTCTTCTCTGCAGATCCTCTCAAACTCTGTCACGGGGGTGGGGAGCGTTGCTGCACAGATTTTTTCAGGTCCCTCTAGAGATGTCCAATCGGGTTCAAGTCTGGGCTCTGGCTGGGCCACTAAAGGACATTCTGTGTTGTCTTGGCTGTGTGCTTAGCGTCATTGTCTTGTTGGAAGGTGAACCTTCGTCCCAGTCTGAGGTCCTGAGTGTTCTGGAGCAGGTTTTCATCAAGCATCTCTCTGTACTTTGCTCTGTTCATCTTTCCCTCGATCCTGACTAGTTTCCCAGTCCCTTCCTGGTGAAAAACCTCACCACAACATGATGCTGCCACCACCATGCTTTACCGTAGGGATGGTGCCAGGTTTCCTCTAGATGTGACAATTGGCATTCAGTTCAAAGGTTTCAATCTTGGTTTCATCAGACCAGAGAATATTATTTCTCATGGTTTTACAGTCTTTTGGTGCCTTTTGGCAAACTCCAAGCAGGCTATCATGTGCCTTTTCCGGAGGAGTTGTCACGCCCTGACCTTAGAGAGCTTTTTATGTCTCTATTTTGGTTTGGTCAGGGTGTGATTTGGGTGGGCATTCTATGTTCTATTTTCTAGGTTTTTGTGCTTCTGTGTTTTGGCCGGGTATGGTTCTCCATCAGGAACAGCTGTCTATCGTTGTCTCTGATTGGGAATCATACTTAGGCAGCCTTTTTTCCCTGTTGTATTTGTGGGTAGTTGACTTTGTTAGAGGCATTATAGCCGAAGTTAAGCTTCACGGTCGTTTCCTTGTTTTGTTGGCTACATTTCTATAACTAAAAGGAATATGTACGCTCACCTCGCTGCACTTTGATCTCATTCCGACAACGGCCGTGACAGGAGTAGCCACTCTACCATAAAGGCCTGATTGGTGGAATGCTGCAGAGATGGTTGTCTTTCTGGAAGGTTCTCCCATCTAGAGGAACTCTGGAGCTCTGCCACAGTGACCATCCGGTTCTTGATCACCTCCCTGACCAAGGCCCTCCTCCCCCGATTGCTCAATTTGGCCAGGTGGCCAGCTCTAGGAATAGTCTTGATGGTTGCAAACTTCTTCTATTCAAGAAGGATGGAGGCCACTGTGTTCTTGGGACACTTCAATGATGCAGACATGTTTTGGTACCCTTCCCCAGATCTGTGCCTCGACACAATCCTGTCTCGGAGTTCTACGGCCAATTCCTTTGACCTCATTGCTTGGTTTATGACATGCACTGTCAGACCTTGTGGGAACTGTGGGGCCTTATATAGACAGGTGTGTGCCTTTCTAAATTATGTCCAATCAATTTAATATACCTCAGGTGGACTACAATCAAGTTCTAGAAATATCTCAGGGATGATCAATGGAAACAGGATGCACCTGAGCTCAAAGTCTTATAGCAAAGGGTCTGAATACTTATGTAAATAAGGTATTTCTGTTTTTTATTTTTTATAAATGTGCATAAAAATGTTTTTTCTTTGTCATTATGGGGTATTGTGTGTAGATGAGGATTTTTGTTAATTTAATCCATTTTAGGCTGTACCGTAACAAAATGTGGAAAAAGTCAAGGGGTCTGAATACTTTCCGAATGCACTGTATCTCTTTTCTCAAATGACATAACATTCCCATTTTTATTCCTAAGCATTAATTAAGCTCTGCACAAACAGACATCAATGTAGCACACAGATTATTATTATTATTAGTATTATCACATTCACATGAGTTATTACAATCTATGATTCTGTATTAATATCAGTGGTGTAGTGGTAAAAAAAGGTGGGTCATGGATAAGACAAACAACCACAGACATAAACATAGTACATTTTATTATGTATTGTTTGTCTTTTGATTGTGTTTTAATGTAGGCCTATTGACACGTTCTGACCTTAGTTCTGTTATGTCTTTGTTTTAGTATGGTCAGGGCGTGATTTGGGTGGGTTGTCTATGTTCCTTTTTCTATGTTTTGGGATTTCTGTGTTTGGCCTGGTATGGTTCTCAATCAGAGGCAGCTGTCAATTGTTGTCCCTGATTGAGAACCATACTTAGGTAGCCTGGTTTCACTTTTGAGTTGTGGGTGATTGTTTCCTGTGTCTGTGTTTGTACCATACGGGAGGGACTGTTTTGATTTTCGTTTGTTCATTCATGTTGTTATTTTGTATTTTTGTAGTGTTCAGTTTTATATATTAAAATGGACACTTACCACGCTGCACATTGGTCCGACATCTCTTACTCCTCGTCAGAAGAAGAGGACAATTGTTACACCTATAGGGAAGATAGGCCATGTCCAGATGTTCACATTGAAACATACAGTGTAAAAAATTAAAATGAATCCTAACTTGTTTTAAAGATGATTACAGATTGTCTCTGGGGATCCCACGTGGGGCCCCAACGCCTAGTTTGGGACCACTGTACTAAACTCTCTCTCTGTTTGCTTCCTCCCTCTCTCTCTCTCTATCGCTCCTTATCTCCTGCTCCCTCCTGCATACATTGCAGCCTGCCTCCGCCTCACCGCTCATCGCACCACATCACTGTCTGTCCTACTCACTGTAATGCAAAGTTATTGTGAGAATTTAGTAGCCAATAGTTTCTCCTGCTGAGGAATGCTCTGTTTTAATGTTAGCTTCTAACTTCATCCCTCTAGTTGGCTAAGTAATAACCAGAGCCCAACGTTACTGTAATAGAGCTAGCCACCTGACTGACTGACATATCTATAAGCGACTATTTACCAGTTGTGCACTCATTCCCCGAGAGCCGTTTTTACAGTGGTGTAAAGTACTTAAGTAAAAATACTTTAAAATACTACCTAAGTCGGTTTTTGGGGTATATGTACTTCACTTTACTATTGATATTTTGGACATCTTTTACTTCTCTACATTCCTAAAGAAAATACTGTACTTTTTACTCCATACATTTATCCTGATACCCAAAACGACTTGTTACATTTTGAATGCTGAGCAGGACATGAAAATGGTCCAATTCACGCACTTATCAAGAGAACATCCCTGGTCATCTCTACTGCGTCTGATCTGGAGGACTCACTAAACACAGACACTTTGTTGTAAGTTATGTCTGAGTGTTGGGTGTGCCCCTGGCTATCCATAAGGTAATACAATTATGCCGTCTGGTTTGCTTAATATAAGGAATTTTAAGTTCTTTATACTTTTACTTTGATTACTAAGTATATATTAGCAATTACATTTACTTTTAACACTTAAGTATGTTTAAAACCTTACACTTTGAGTTTTACTCAAGTAGTATTTTACTGGGTGACTTTCACTTTTACTTGAGTCATTTTCTATTAAGGCATCTTTACTTTTACTCAAGTATGACAATTGAGTAGTTTTTCCACCACTGCGTTTTTGTTTGTTTGGGGATGTCTGTAGACATGGCAGGAGAAGGGTTTTAAAATGGCCTTTTGTCCAGCACCTTGGCCCTAATCTATGGATTTCACATGACTGGGCAGGGGTACAGCCATGGGTGGGCCTGGGAGAGAAATAAGCTTTTTGTGCGTATGGAACATTTCTGTGATATTTTATTTCAGCTCATGAAACAGACTGTAAGATCAACACTTTAGATGTTGCGTATATATTTTCGTTCAGTGTATTTACAGTCATGATTGGAAAACCTGACTTTGGCAAATGACGAAGAAAACGACACACTAAAACATATAATTCCCTGTTAGTTGTGCACTTCAAAAGTGAATGCTTCAGTTGATGACATTGTTAGACTGCTTTCCCTGTTCAGTAAGACCACAATGTGTGATTTGTCCATTACACAAAAGAGGAAGTACTGTAGCTAACTAACAGGATTTGACAAAAGTTTGAGGTTGTTTTCACAAAGATTGCTGTCTGTGACAAAATTCTGACATTAGGTAGAGGTTGTTTTCTATGACAAATTCTGACATTTAAAAACATTTGTATCCTTTACATTTTTTCTGTCAACTTCGAGAATGATGAAATGCTCAGCATGTACCAGCTTCTTGGCAGAACAATAAGAAGTACAGTATATACATTGTCACGACTTCCGCCGAAGTCGGTTCCTCACCTTGTTCGGGCGGCGTTCGGCGGTCGACGTCACCGGTCTTCTAGCCATCGCCGATCCACCTTTCATTTTCCATTTGTTTTGTCTTGTTTTTCCACACACCTGGTTTACATTCCCTCATTACTTGTCGTGTATATAACCCTCTGTTCCCCCCATGTCTGTGTGTGAAATTGTTTATTGTAAAGTGTTTGTGCACTCTGACTGGTTCGCCACGGGTTATTTTGTACCCAGATTTTGTTGTTCTGGGTGCCGTTGTTTTTTCTTCATATTAAACTGCCTCGGGTTTTACCCAGTTCTGCTCTCCTGCGCCTGACTTTCCTGCAGCCAGTCACGCACCCCTTACACAATTAAGATGGATGATAGCCACCCAAGCAACCTCTTGCAAAACTGATTGTGAAATCTGTGTTTTTTTGCTTTGACACATCAAACCACATTTTCCTTTTTCTCAAACATGTCTGAAAGCATCCGTGTCTATTTCAAAAAGTTCACATATTTAAAAATAAATGCACAACAACGATATAAAAAGAGAACTAGCTGAACTTTAAGCCATATAAGGTGCTTTGGTTGTCTCAGCTACACAAAAATAAAATGGTATCTTATTGCTTCACCAATCATCTCGCCTATATCTCTGAGACTTTATTATTTTGGTTGTAGGTTAACATCTGATTTCCTGTGATAACCACTTAACATGTCTTAGTACAGAGTGAAATATATTTATAGTCATGTGTGCCAGATCAAACCTCTTGATACTGGGCCCAATATGAGATCACTCTGCAGGAAAAGGCTGTGAGATGGCAGTAGGTCATACAGTACAGTGGCTCTAGGAGAACGTGCCTGTCTTGATAGTGGCATACTCTGTTTTTCCACCGCTCTCCAGACTCACTGCTGTGTTCCTTTTTCCTTTCATGTAGACGATGGTGGAGTATGTCACTGAGGGATCCTCCTGTAGAGAGGGACAGTAAGAGACACAGGCACTGCTGCTGACATCTAGGGATGCACAGATTTACACTCATTTACACTATAGATAATGTTTATACTAACAAACACACACTCTCTCTCTCTCACTCTCTCTCTCTCTCTCTCTCTCTCTCTCTCTCTCTCTCTCTCTCTCTCACACACACACACACACGCACACACACACACACACACACACACACACACACACACACACACACACACACACACACACACACACACACACACACACACACACACACACACACACACACACACACACACACACACACACACACACACACACACACACAGTACTTCTCTTACTGGAGCACTGAGGGGTGTTGGTGTCTCCTCTTGGTTGTTGTTTCTGGGTTCTTGAGCTGTATCATACATTACAGAGGGATCATCCTAGAGAGGAGAGATACAATGAGACACCACAGGCGGCTGGTGGCACCTTAATTGGGGAGGATGGGTTCATAGTAATGGCTGGAATGGAATCAATGAAATGGTATCACACCCGTTTTCTATGTGTTTGATGCCATTCCATTCACTTCATTCAAGCTGTTATTATGAGCCGTCTTCCTCTCAGCAGCCTCCTGTTTGAGACAAAACAGTGACTTCCACAGCACAGAAAGTGCACAATGATCGAGACGTTATCTTTCTTGAGACCCTAATTTGGCCACTGAATTTGACATGACTTGATCCAGTAACAGTCTTTAAGACACATACAAACACACTGTCTCTTACTGGTGCACTGAGCGGTATTGTTGTCTTGTCGCTTAAACCAGTGTTTCTGTCTGCAATCGTGGAACACATTGCAGAGGAATCATCCCAGGAGATAGAAAATAAGACACACCTACAGTAACCTTGTCCCATTAACCGTATAATACCACAATGATAAGAGGGATGTGAAAAGTGGCACTAATAAAGCCTCTCTTGAAAAAGCCGAACCTTGACCCAGAAAATATAAAGAACTATCGGCCTATATCGAATCTCCCATTCCTCTCAAACGATTTTGAAAAGGCTGTTGCGCTGTTACTGCCTTCCTGAAGACAAACAATGTATACGAAACGCTTTAGTCTGGTTTTAGACCCCATCATAGCACTGAGACTGAACTTGTGAAGGTGGTAAATGACCTTTTAATGGCGTCAGACCGAGGCTCTGCATCTGTCCTCGTGCTCCTAGACCTTAGTGCTGCTTTTGATACCATCGATCACCACATTCTTCTGGAGGGATTGGAAACCCAAATTGGTCTACACGGACAAGTTCTGGCCTGGTTTAGAGCTTATCTGTCGGAAAGATATTAGTTTGTCTCTGTGGATGGTTTGTCCTCTGACAAATCAACTGTAAATTTCGGTGTTCCTCAAGGTTCCCTTTTAGGACCACTATTGTTTTCACTATATATTTTACCTCTTGGGGAGGTCATTCAGAAACATAATGTTAACTTTCACTGCTATGCGGATGACACACAGCTGTACATTTCAATGAAACATGGTGAAGCCCCAAAATTGCCCTCCCTGGAAGCCTGTGTTTCAGATATAAGTAAGTGGTTAGCTGCAAATTTTGTACTTTTAAACTCGGACAAAACAGAGATGCTTGTTCTAGGTCCCAAGAAACAAAGAGATCTTCTGATGAATCTGACCATTAATCTTGATGGTTGTACAGTCGTCTCAATTAAAACTGAAGGATCTTGGCGTTACTCTGGACCCTGATCTCTTTTTTGACGAATATATCAAGACTGTTTCAAGGAAAGATCTACTTGCAAAAATCAGAAACTTCATGCAGAAAAATTAATCCATGGTTTTGTCACTTCTAGGTTAGACTACTAACTAGAACCAAAAAATGTGATCATATTACTCCAGTGCTAGCCTCTCTACACTGGCTTCCTGTTAAAGCAAGGGCTGATTTCAAGGTTTTACTGCTAACCTACAAAGCATTACATGGGCTAGCTCCTACCTATCTTTCCGATTTGGTCCTGCCGTACATACCTACACATACGCTATGGTCACAAGACGCCGTGCCTCCTGACTGTACCTAGAATTTTTAAGAAAATAGCTAGAGGCAGGGCTTTCTCCTATAGAGCCCCGTTTTTTACTGAAGACTCATCTCTTCAGTAGGTTATATGATTGAGTGTAGTCTGGCCCAGGAGTGTGAAGGTGAACTGAAAGGCTCTGGAGCAATGAACTGTCTTGCTGTCTCTGCCTGGCTGGTTCCCCTCTTTCCACTGGGATTCTCTGCCTCTAACCCTATTACAGGGGCTGAGTCACTGGCTTACTGGTGCTCTTCCATGCCGTCCCTAGGAGGGGTGCGTCACCTGAGTGGGTTGAGTCGCTGACGTGGTCTTCCTGTTTGGGTTGGCACCACTCAGGATGGTAAGTTGGTGGTTGAAGATATCCCTCTAGTGGTGTGGGGTCTGTGCTCTGGCAAAGTGGGTGGGATTATATCCTGCCTGTTTGGCCCTGTCAGGGGTTATCGTCATGGGGCCACAGTGTCTCCCGACCACTCCTGTCTCAGCCTCCAGTATTTATGCTGCATTAGTTTATGTGTCGGGGGGCTAGGGTCAGTCTGTTATATCTGGAGTATTTCTCCTGTCTTATCTGGTGTGAATTTAAGTATGTTCTCTCTAACTCTTTCTTTCTTTCTCTCTCTCGGAGGACCTGAGCCATAGGACCATGCCTCAGGACTACCTGGCGTGATGACTACTTGCTGTCCCCAGTCTATCTGGCCGTGCTGTTGCTCCAGTTTCAACTGTTCTGCCTGCGGCTATGGAACCCTGACCTGTTCACCGGACGTGCTACCTGTCCCAGACCTACTGTTTTCAACTCTCTAGAGACAGGAGCGGTAGAGATACTCTGAATGATCCGCTATGAAAAGACAACTGACATTTATTCCTGAGGTGCTGACCTGTTGCACCCTCGACATCCACTGTGAGTATTATTATTTGACCATGCTGGTCATTTATGAACATTTGAACATCTTGGCCATGTTCTGTTATAATCTCCACCTGGCACAGCCTTAAGAGAACTGGCCACCCCTCATAGCCTGGTTCCTCTCTAGGTTTCTTCCTAGGTTCTGGCCTTGCTAGTGAGTTTTTCCTAGCCAACGTGCTTCTACACCTGCATTGCTTGCTGTTTGTGGTTTTAGGCTGGGTTTCTGTACAGCACTTTGTGACATCAGCTGATGTAAGAAGGGCTTTATAAATACATTTGATTGATTGATTGTTCTATCTATCTTCTTTCCCATCACTCTAAATGTGATAGAGCTTTTAAATGATTTATTTACCTTTTTCTCTCCTTCTGTTTTGCTCCCACTACTTTTCTCTCCTGTGTTTTTCTTTCCTGGGGATTAAAAACAGAACAAATCATTTCCACAAATCATTTCCACATTCGACTGAAGTCATTGCTTTTCTGAGTGGTTGCAATTAATACATACTGTACCTTTGTTTCTCTTGTATATGTACCAAGACACTCCAGTGATGATCAGTATGACTGGTAGAACAGCCAGTAAGGTGTATTGTATTGTATTGTATTGTTGAGGGGAAGCAGATGGATCTTCTTCTGAAGTCCCCACTGTGTCTGCCCCTAAAGGACATGACAGTGTTCTGTCAATCTACAGTGTAACAGATAGTTTGGCTGTTTGCAAAAGAGAACTCTTGCAGTACAGTCCAATACAAGAGATTATGGGGTCAGCTGATTTTTGTTCAAAGTTCTGTAAATGTACTGGCCCTTTGATGGGAATATGGGTTATATAAACAGAAACATACATTTAAATGATTTCATTTTAATATTATTTTTATGGAGAAGAATTTCATGACAAACATTCACTGACCTTTAGGTGTTGTAATGTCTAGTCCATTTGATTGAGTTAATGGTGGATGTTTGGTGGTAGTGGTTGTGAGGCGTTGGTATTTCCCTAACAGACAAGAGGAACATTAGCCAGAGCAAAGGCACATTACAAAACTATATTATTATATCTGTCTGTCAGGTCGGGTAATCTACATACTGCAGTGCTGTTGGCCTGGAAGGGCCCTCGTTTTACAGTATGATGTTACAATATCTAGAGTTTTTTTAGTTTTACATTTTTGCTGTTACAATATCTACCGTATGCTGTTGCAATATTTACAGTATGATGTTACAATATCTACAGGATGCTGTTGCAATATTTACAGGATGCTGTTGCAATATCTAAAGTATGCTGTTGCAATACTTACAGGATGCTGTTGCAATATTTACAGTATGCTGTTACAATTTCTACCGTATGCTGTTGCAATATTTACAGGATGCTGTTACAATATCTACAATCTGATGTTACAATATCTACCGTATGCTGTTGCAATATTTACAGGATGCTGTTACAATATCTACAGTATGATGTTACAATATTTACAGTATGCTGTTACAATATCTACAGTATGATGTTACAATATCTACCGTATGCTGTTGCAATATTTACAGTATGCTGTTACAATATCTACCGTATGCTGTTGCAATATTTACAGGATGCTGTTACAATATCTACAGTATGCTGTTACAATATCTACAGTATGCTGTTACAATTTCTACAGTATGCTGTTACAATATCTACAGTATGCTGTTACAATATTTACAGTATGCTGTTACAATATATACAGTATGCTGTTACAGTAGCTACAGTATGTTGTTACAATATTTACAGTATGCTGTTACAATATTTACAGTATGCTGTTACAATATCTACAGCATGCTGTTACAATATCTACCGTATGCTGTTACAATATTTACAGTATGCTGTTACAATTTCTACAGTATGCTGTTACAATATCACAGTATGCTGTTACAATATTTACAGTATGATGTTACAATATCTACAGTATGCTGTGACAAAATCTACAGTATGATGTTACAATATTTACAGTACGCTGTTACAATATTTACAGTATGCTGTTACAATATTTACAGTATGCTGTAACAATATCACAGTATGTTGTTACAATATCTACAGTATGCTGTTACAATATCACAGTATGTTGTTACAATATCTACAGTACGCTGTTACAATATCTACGGTATGCTGTTACAATATCTACAGTATGCTGTTACAATATCACAGTATGTTGTTACAATATCTACAGTACGCTGTTACAATATCTACGGTATGCTGTTACAATATCTATGGTATGCTGTTAAAATATCACAGTATGCTGTTACAATATTTACAGTATGCTGTTACAATATCACAGTATGCTGTTACAATATCTACAGTATGCTGTTACAATATCTACGGTATGCTGTTACAATATCACAGTATGCTGTTACAATATTTACAGTATGCTGTTACAATATCTACAGTATGCTGTTACAATATCTACAGTATGCTGTTACAATATTTACAGTATGCTGTTACAATATCTACAGTATGCTGTTACAATATCACAGTATGCTGTTACAATATCTACAGTTCGCTGTTACAATATCACAGTATGCTGTTACAATATCACAGTATGCTGTTACAATATCTACAGTATGCTGTTACAATATCTACAGTATGCTGTTACAATATCTACAGTATGCTGTTACAATATCACAGTATGCTGTTACAATATCACAGTATGCTGTTACAATATTTACAGTATGCTGTTACAATATCACAGTATGCTGTTACAATATCTACAGTATGCTGTTACAATATTTACAGTATGCTGTTACAATATGTACAGTACACTGTTACAATATCTACAGTATGCTGTTGTAATATTTACAGTATGCTGTTACAATATCTACAGTACGCTGTTACAATATCACAGTATGCTGTTACAATATTTACAGTATGCTGTTACAATATCTACAGTATGCTGTTACAATATCACAGTATGCTGTTACAAAATCACAGTATGCTGTTACAATGTCACAGTATGCTGTTACAATATTTACAGTATGCTGTTACAATATTTACAGTATGCTGTTACAATATCACAGTATGCTGTTACAATATCACAGTATGCTGTTACAATATCACAGTATGCTGTTACAATATTTACAGTATGCTGTTACAATATTTACAGTATGCTGTAACAATATCACAGTATGTTGTTACAATATCTACAGTATGCTGTTACAATATCACAGTATGTTGTTACAATATCTACAGTACGCTGTTACAATATCTACGGTATGCTGTTACAATATCTACAGTATGCTGTTACAATATCACAGTATGTTGTTACAATATCTACAGTACGCTGTTACAATATCTACGGTATGCTGTTACAATATCTATGGTATGCTGTTAAAATATCACAGTATGCTGTTACAATATTTACAGTATGCTGTTACAATATCACAGTATGCTGTTACAATATCTACAGTATGCTGTTACAATATCTACGGTATGCTGTTACAATATCACAGTATGCTGTTACAATATTTACAGTATGCTGTTACAATATCTACAGTATGCTGTTACAATATCTACAGTATGCTGTTACAATATTTACAGTATGCTGTTACAATATCTACAGTATGCTGTTACAATATCACAGTATGCTGTTACAATATCTACAGTTCGCTGTTACAATATCACAGTATGCTGTTACAATATCACAGTATGCTGTTACAATATCTACAGTATGCTGTTACAATATCTACAGTATGCTGTTACAATATCTACAGTATGCTGTTACAATATCACAGTATGCTGTTACAATATCACAGTATGCTGTTACAATATTTACAGTATGCTGTTACAATATCACAGTATGCTGTTACAATATCTACGGTATGCTGTTACAATATTTACAGTATGCTGTTACAATATGTACAGTACACTGTTACAATATCTACAGTATGCTGTTGTAATATTTACAGTATGCTGTTACAATATCTACAGTACGCTGTTACAATATCACAGTATGCTGTTACAATATTTACAGTATGCTGTTACAATATCTACAGTATGCTGTTACAATATCACAGTATGCTGTTACAAAATCACAGTATGCTGTTACAATGTCACAGTATGCTGTTACAATATTTACAGTATGCTGTTACAATATTTACAGTATGCTGTTACAATATCACAGTATGCTGTTACAATATCACAGTATGCTGTTACAATATCACAGTATGCTGTTATAATATTTACAGTATGCTGTTACAATATCTACAGTACGCTGTTACAATATCACAGTATGCTGTTACAATATCACAGTATGCTGTTACAATGTCACAGTATGCTGTTACAATATTTACAGTACGCTGTTACAATATCACAGTATGCTGTTACAATATTTACAGTATGCTGTTACAATATCTACAGTATGCTGTTGCAATATCACAGTATGCTGTTGCAATATCACAGTGTGCTGTTACAATATCACAGTATGCTGTTACAAAATCACAGTATGCTGTTACAATATCTACGGTATGCTGTTACAATATCTACAGATGATTTCCAAAGTGAGTAGATAATATCAATAATGATGTTCAAAAAGATTGAAGTGATTAATTAGAATTGTCTGTCTTTCTTTGAATATCAATTTTGACGTCTGTCATTTGAGTCTCACTGATTCCACAACTGTACCACCCCTGATCGTCCTCTGTGACGTGTGAGAGGAGGACAGAGAGGTTCCCAGGAGAGTTGCTATTAAATATCTCCACTCTGCCTCTGTACAGATCACTCTGGGTTGGTATTATCTCAGGTGTCTGTTGACCTCTGAGTTTAGTCCATGTGAAGCTGGGATGTTTAGCCTGGGCGACCAGTGAGATATACCTATGGGGGTGCTGCTATGGTGATCAGTGAGCTGAGATAAGGCGGGGCTTTACCTAGCAGAGACTTGTAGATGACCTGGAGCCAGTGGGTTTGGCGACAAGTATGAAGCGATGGCCAGCCAACGACAGCGTTATTGGACACATATTTTTCTAATTACAGAAAATGGTAGATCTCTACAACTACTACCATACACACCTAACCATATCATTCATTTTGTATCCATTTTTGCATTTTAAGTTTCCTGTTTTACTTTCTGTATACACAGCGATGTAAGCTTGATATTAGCTGCATCTCTTACCTTCAACAGTGAGTTCGACGTCGCTGTATTTTTCACGGCTGATTTTGCACCTGTACCACCCCTGATCGTCCTCGGTGACGTGTGAGAGGAGGACAGAGAGGTTCCCAGGAGAGATGTTATTAAATATCTCCACTCTGCCTCTGTAGAGATCACTCTGGGTTGGTATTATCTCAGGTGTCTGTTGACCTCTGAGTTTAGTCCATGTGAAGCTGGGAGGTTTAGCCTGAGTTTTACTACAGGAGCAGGGCAGGAGAACAGACTGGCCTGGGGATGCATTGACCACCCTTGATCGAGGTTCTGACAGAGTGCAGCCTGTTGAAACACAAAGCAATGTGTTATTGGATACTTCTTTTTCTGATTACAGAAAATCATAGATCTCTACAACTACTACCATAAACACTTAACAAACAATTACAACAAACATTACAAACAATACATAACAAACATTATAAAAAATACTACTGCTCCCTGTCTTATTCCTTGAAATGGCTGATATATTTTAAGATGGGCCATATGATTAATTGTGTATAGATAGTTTTATTTAAGTGTATTTCCTGTTTTACTTTCTATATACACAGCGATGTAAGCTTGATATTAGCTGCATCTCTTACCTTCAACAGTGAGTTCGACGTCGCTGTATTTTTCACGGCTGATTTTGCACCTGTACCACCCCTGATCGTCCTCGGTGACGTGTGAGAGGAGGACAGAGAGGTTCCCAGGAGAGTTGTTATTAAATATCTCCACTCTGCCACTGTACAGATCACTCCGGGGTGATATTATCTCAGGTGTCTGTTGACCTCTGAGTTTAATCCATGTGAAGCTGGGATGTTTAGCCTGGGTTTTACTACAGGAGCAGGGCAGGAGAACAGACTGGCCTGAGTAGACAGTGATCTTAGTGACTAATTGAGTGCAGCCTGTTGAAACACAAAACAACATAAGCCATAATGTTTTAATGTCATTGCAGGATTACAGAGCTCCATCAACAATACACCATCAAATAT